>NC_136621.1:43293514-43418514 GCF_933228915.1 Telmatherina bonti | reverse complement strand
AGTTCCGCTCCATCATGGACCTGCCTCTGTTTAAGGCTAAAGACTCATCTGTTTAGATCAGCCTTTGGCTGTTGAGATTTTTACATGCAAATGAACTGCTTTTATATTTTTACTTGTTTTTATCTTTGTTCAGCACTTTGGTCAAGTTGTAAAGCGCTTTATAAATAAAATTTGATTATGTGTGTGTGTATGTTATTACTTATGTATATGTAGTTATATACATGTGTATGTATGTGAGTATGTCAGCAACATTAGCTCCCGCAGGTTGTGGTGTGAATATGATCGATCTTTTCTGCAACTGGATCCATCACTACATCACCCAAGCCTCCCTCTCACCTGGACATTCGGCCTTTCTGAGCCTCACGTTTACTGAGTGGCTCCTTATCGGGCGATGGCATACATTTTTTTCTCACTACAAGATTTTGTTTGGTTCATCACATTTCTGTGGGTTTTTCTATTTTCCTGAATGTTCTTAATCTTAAGTTTCTTTTGTTGCTTCGGGCTCCACGTGGCGGCAACCCTAGGTGTTAGGGTTCTCTCTCCTCTGAACATCCTCCTCATCCTGCATGCTAATTGTGCCACTGTGTGTCTGTTGGCTTACCACCTGTCCACTGGTAAGCCTCAGTCCCATTTTTAAATGGGTTTAAAATGAAGTTCCTTTGTACTGGAACGTTGTTTCACAAACCTGCAGGCCTTTTGTTCAGTAAGGTTCATGCTAAATCTCTGGGTGAAAGTCCCAGAGATTTAGCATGAATCTCCAGAGTGGTGTTGTTGGAATTCTTTTTTTGTTAAAGTCCTCTTCCTGACTAGCCACATATGTATGTATATTTTACATAAGTATTTTTTGTTGTGTCTCGTGACTTGTACAGCTACCTCCCACCACTAGGAGGGGATGTAGGATGGTGGGAATGTGGGTGTGCAGCAGCGAGTTAGAAGAACATACTTTGAGTTGTATGTTCCGTGTTCTGCTAAAGAGGCTGAAGATTAAAGCTGATGTTCAACTAAAGGTCCGGTGTGTTATGTTGAGAAACATTACTTATGTGTATGCATGGAAGTATGTATGTATGTGCATGTGTGTGTATGTTTGCAGACTTGTATATGTGTATATATGTATGGTGATGCGTAGTGTGTCATGTCTGTCTGGTGGGATGACGGTGTAAGACAGATTACTCATCCTGGTTCAGTGGACAGAATCTGTTCCACAGGTTTATTTCTGCTGACTAATCGGATCAGAGATAACACACTGAATTCTCTTTAATATCTTCTTTTTCATTTTCTGACAGATATGACCGGTGAGGGGGCGGAGCTTGGACCAAACATGCTCCAGAGCAGGCCAGGTTTCAGGAATCAGTTGCCATGGTGATAAAACCCTTCACAAAGCTGGATCAGACCCTGATTTTGGTTCCGTTCAGGGACCTGGTCTGGATTCAGCCCTGCACACCTGGAGGTGTTACCTGTAAAACACTGGGAAGTCAGAAGCAGCGCTGAGGGCGAGGACACAGCGCCCTCATGCCGCTGGAAATCACATAACAAACATGGAGTTTCCACCAGAAAACATCAACGCTTTCACTTCACATCCTGAGGTAGAAATATTTTCATTAAACTTTTATACAAAGTTGTTTCTATTTTTCACCCCTCAGGTTTTTACAAACAGGGATCAAATACTGATCCATCTTCCTCTTAGTGCAGCAAACTGCATCATCATCATCATCATCATCACACACACACAACAGATACACAACGGGATGCAGCATCCATGTCTGCAACAGCCCTAAACCATGATAGCACCACCATTTAAATAAAGTTGTATAAAATGTTTGGTCGGTTTGTGAAAAAGGCACGTTGACACACAAACACGCCACAGAAACATCTACACGTCTGTCAGATCATATAACTCCCACAACTCTGACAACAAGAACAACTGGAACACGAATGGCGTTCCGCCTTTGTCTCATGCATCTACAGGAAGAGTCGGACGGTTGAGTCCATCGGGACTTTGGGTCGAGCAGAACTTCGGGTCCATCGGGGCAGAAACCGGAAGAGGCGGCGGCTCGGTCGGAATCTCACTGACATTTCCACACAAACAAGCTGCAGAGAAAACAAGGCACACAAAATCAGGCAGAGATGTGGAGGCATGGAAGTGCGCTGGGTTTGGATTTCTGGTGAGGAAACCAAACCACACAGATCCATTCAGACCCTTCGGAACCTTTTTGTGATCATAAAGTTGGCTTTAATTCATTAATTCAGCAATTTTTTAGAATGAAGACAGAGCCTTTCCCTGCCATCAGCGGAAGTTTTAACTGGCAGAATTATTGTAGTGCAACCAGTGTCCACCAGGGGGCAGAAGAAACGTCTTAGTGTGATTATAGAATGAGAAGTTCGACGTTAAAGGCTGAAATCTCACCTGCAGTCGCTGCCGCCCGCGCTGACGACGTATTTATCATCGAAGGAGAAACGAATGTTTGTCACATGAGCAGAATGACCAAAGTAACGCTTGTGTTTTGCCTGGAAAAGAGGAAACGAGGACTCAGATCAGGTGACTCGGTAAAGTTTGAGGAAATGTCACCATTGTATCGTAGGAAGGTCACCTACAAACTTCTCAGAGCAGGGGAAGTCGAACAGCTTGATGAGTCCGAAGTCGTCTCCGGTCACCAGGTTAAGACCAGCATGAGAAACACAGGCACAATTAACGTCGGCTCTGTCGGCGTTACGAGGCCAAATGCCCAGAACTTCATCACCGAGGATGCTGGGAAATTAGGACAAAGTCACTGTCAGGACTTGAGGAATCAGAACACCTCTCCCAAGTCCACCAGAGCTCTACACGATCCACAGCCTGATCCCTGACGTGCCTAGTCAACCTGAGATCCAGCCTGACATTTTCTAACCCCAGTCATACTGGGAGACTTTAAAATTCATGCTGATGAAGAGCATGACACCTTAAATATTGATTTAACTGTATAATCCAACTGGCTTTTCACAGAAGTCTGATTGGACCGTTTCTGTCCTGCTTTCTGATTGGACCGTTTCTTGCCTGTACAGCTCTCCGAGTTAACCAACATAATAGCTTCATCTAAACCTTCAGCCTGTGTTTTAGACCCCATCCCAACCAGATTATTCAAGGAAATATGTTTCTGAATCAATACATCTGTACTGGACCTGATCAATACATCTCTATTAACAGGATATGTAAGTCAATATTTTAACACAGCTGTAATTAAACCGTTGCTTAAAAACCAACTCTGGATCCAGGAGTTTTAGCTAATTATAGACCAATATCTAATCTCCCCTTCTGGTCTAAAGTTCTCAGTTTCAACCCAACTATGTTCCTATCTGAGCAGAAACAATCTGAAGAGTTCCAGTCAGGATTTAGAGCTCATCATAGCACAGAGACAGCACTGGTGAAAGTCTAATGATCTTCTCATGGCCTCAGATAAAGGACTTCTGTCTGGACTCATTCTTTTAGATCTCAGTTCTGCATTCGACACTATTGATCACAATATTCTGCTACAGAGGCTGGAACATGTTATTGGGATTAAAGGGACCGCATTAGGGTTAAATATCTCTGTGGTTCCAGAGTCTCTAAGAGTATGATGGGAGGAAGAGCCTTCGGCTTACAGACTCCTCCTTTATGGAACCAGATCCCAGTCTGGGTTCAAGAGGCAGACTCCCTCTCTACCTTTGAGCTGAAGGCCAGTCCAGGCAGATGGCCGCCCTTCCTGAGCCGGTACTGCTGGAGGTTTTTCCTTCCCACTGTCGCCTCGCGCAGCTCAGGACAGGGGACTGGATTCAAATCAAGATTCTATGCAATCGGCTGGTTTCCTCGACTGTTGGTTACGAATCGGCTCGTATTGATGTGTCTGTAAAGTGCCCTGAGTTGTTGTGAAGTGAAGCTGCACAAATAAAGCTGGATTGAACTGAAGTGAATGAATCCTGTGAGTTACTAGCATAGAGATGCTAGCTGTCTGCTTCTCCAAGCTAATGTCCAGCTGAGGCGTGAGACGAGATGGTGAGTGGCTGCAGGAGTTACCGTTCTGGCATCTGCTTGTTCCCACGTTACTGAACAGGTTCGTTAGCTTCGGCATCAATTTTCCCATTTTACCAGCAGTTAGTAAATGTTCCAGTGCAGGCTGAACATCTGGTTGCTTTAAATCTACATTATGTGTCCTTCCTGCTGCGCAGCATCATATCTATACATTATTACCTCTTTTCTACACTGAGCCCAGCCTCACCTGGTCCAGGTTGCCCAGGTGATCCTTTCAATGATAGACGGCTCTGCGACTATCCTCCCCGAGGGAACTTCATGCACCTGACGAGTGTAGGAGCTGGTGGACACCTGAGATGATCAATGAGCAGATGAACAGTCAGAGATCAGCAGCAGTGATTGAGTCCACATCTGGTTCCACCAGCTCACCTGGATGTGTCTGCTATTGGCAGAAAAGTCGAGCTGGATGACGAAGCCGGGGATGTCCTTACAATAACCGATGCGGTTGAGTGATGGTCCCAGAGAAAGGTCGTAGAAGTCAACAGCACTTTCAACTGAACCCACCGCCAGGAACCGGTTGTCTGGACTGAACCTGACCACAAGCAGATTCAGGTGTTGAGAGAAAACTCAGCTCGACCTCTTGCTGCATGTGGCTTCATGTCATACCGGATATCCTGAATGGCAACGCTGCGGTCTCTCTTCTTCCCCCAGACGGTAAGCGAGTTGACCAGCAGGACGATGAACTCTCCGTTCTCCGTGCCGATGGAAACCATTTCTCCGTTGGGGCTGTAGGACGTGCACTTGGCAGGATGACCCAAACTCACCTTGTTCAGGAGTTTCTGACAGAAAACAACGTAACGTGGCATGATGTACGCATGAGAGCTGCAGAACCTCAGGGTTTGGTCCTTTACCTTGTCAGCCAGGTCCCATATCCGGATGGTCCCATCATCGCTGGCGGAGATGAAGACATCTTTAAACGGATGAGTTGCCAAACCCCAGATCCCTCCTCGAGTGTGTCCGTTGATCATGGTGTTGGAAGCAGCATTTTTCTCTCCAACCTCTATGATCTCGCCATCTTTGGTTCCCACTAGAATTTTACCCTGAATCAAACAAATGCATCAAAAAGTTTATGTTAGCGAAGATTTCTTCCATTCTCCGTTTACCGTCGGACATTTCCAGCAGCTGGTTCTTACCTTCCCTCTGCAGACTGAGCGGACATTCTCAACCGGCTGGCCAGTCTCCAGCTGGAACGCTCTGCAGCGCTTCATCTCCTGGTCCCAGAGCTTCACAGCACCACCCTCTTTAGTTCTGAGAGGAGCCCACAAGATGCTGTCACCAACAGATGATGCCATGATGCAGCTGCTACAAACCAACCAATGATAATCCAGATGAACTAAACCCATCTGAGGTCCAGCAACTGAACCTCTCTCTGGAAAAGGCACCACATAAACTCCAGAACTTTCCCGGTGCTGCCCAGTTTTTTCAATTCCGGTTTAACAGACTGTTAAACAAAGATCTCAACGTTTGGAGAGCCAGAGGTTTGCATGAAGCTGCTGACATCTACCACAAACAGGGCACTCTGAAATGTTCTGACGGAGCAGGGATCCTGACTCCTGGTCCTGCTGGTGTCCTGCAGGTGCTTTATCTCCAGCTACCTGCATGTCAGGTGTGCTGCAGCTGGGAAGACTAGGAGGATGCCGGGTCCAGATGAAACCTCCATCTGAAAACGTTTGTCACAGATCTTTCACTGCAGGAAAGTTTAGTTTCATCTGGATAAAAAGAAGAACCTTCTATACTGCAGTCATTCGACGCTTTTATCCAAAGTGACCAGCTAACCTTACGCGTCTTTTGGGTGGAAGGAATCTGGAGAACTTGAAGAGAACCCACGCATACACGTGGAGAACACGCAAACTCCACACAGGAAGGCCACCGTCCAAACCTCCCCAGCTGGGGTTCGAACCAGCAACCTTACTGTGACGCCGCACTACTAACGAGGCTGGTTAGCCGTGCGGCGGTGCAGTGCAGTACTATATATCGGCCGGCCGATATTATCAGCCGATATGGGGGTCCGGGGTGATATCGGCTATCGGTAAAAAATTGCCGATTTTTTTATTGATTTATTTTTGTCATATATTTCTTTCTGCATCTCCATTAATGAGGCTGTCCAGTTAAAAATGTAATTGGGCTACTTATCCAGCAGATGGCGCCCATGCTGGATAAGTAGCGGGGCGGGGTCATCCTTGCTCATGGCTGCCTACCGTGGACGCCGAGACAGAGCAAACCGGACGGTGAAACAGATCGCAGCTGAGCCAAGTAAAGTCACGTCTGCTCACCAGCATTTTATATTTAGTCTCTGGTAAGTTGAAATGTTAAATAAACAAGTGATGTTTTCTTACATTCTCTACAGACTGGTCATTATGTGCCTCGTGGCTGCGCCACATTTAAAGCTACGATAATTTTTACCTTGCTAAAAGTTAAGCATGCACAAATAAAATGTGAAGCATAGCTGTCTAAGTGCATAAAAGCATCATAACTGGAGTGTTTTTAGTGACATAAAGTTATTGTGTTTCTTTCTCTCACTTAAAATAAGTCTAGTCTTCATTAAACAGCTCTTTGCCATCGTAAAAAACATGTAGCAACCTGCTCTGTTAATACATCCATCCACACGCTGGGTTCTACTGTTACTGCAATAGTAGTGCAGTACATCACACCATGCTACATTTTCAGGCACAAGCATGATTAATATTATATACAATCAGAAAGATATTGGTGTTTTGTGACGGATAGACAGACTGGACAGACTATACTGAATT
Source organism: Telmatherina bonti (assembly GCF_933228915.1). Lineage (NCBI taxonomy): Eukaryota > Metazoa > Chordata > Actinopteri > Atheriniformes > Telmatherinidae > Telmatherina > Telmatherina bonti. The sequence continues at coordinate 43,411,719 of NC_136621.1, read as the reverse complement.
TAAATAGCGACGATCGTCATCATCTCTAAAAATAGCCACAATCTGACGGCTATTTTTTCCAACAGTGTCTTTAAAAATGACGACTTTACATGTTATAGAGGCGCCCCCAAAACCCCTGCAGCCATGAGGGTTGGGGTTAGGGTTGGGTTTGGGGTTAGGGTTGGGGTTAGGGTTAGGGTTAGGGGTTAGGGTTGGGGTTAGGGTTGGGGTTAGGGTTGGGGTTAGGGTTGGGGTTGGGGTTAGGGTTAGGGTTAGGGTTAGGGTTGGGGTTAGGGTTGGGGTTAGGGTTGGGGTTGGGGTTAGGGGTTAGGGTTAGGGTTAGGGTTGGGGTTAGGGTTGGGGTTAGGGTTGGGGTTGGGGTTAGGGTTAGGGTTAGGGTTAGGGTTGGGGTTGGGTGAGGCAGGAAAGTCATCAGAGGGAGGAAAACTTGATGTTTTACAGTGAGGAAAGCCGTGCTTAGTGTTTTGCCTGGTGAACGTGTGTGAACGTTGGCGGCTGCGTGCCATTTACACAACTTATGAACACTTATTATTATTATTAGTGGAGCAACGGATCATCATTGATCTGCGATCCGTTCGGTTCGGCACACACGTGATCCGCGGATTGATATGGAAAATAAAAGAAAGCTGCGGCATGATCGTTCCACACAAGTGCAGCGTGGTCATGGCGAGCGGAGGAACTCCTGGTTCATGTGTGGGAACACTTTGGTTTCCCTGTCAGATACGATGAAGAGGGAAAGAGGTCAGCTGATAAAACGGTGACGGTGTGTCGGCGCTGTGGAATAAGAAAACCGGATTTATATTTTTTAAATCGGTGAATAATTGAGATCGTTCATGGTGTCTAACAGGTAGACATGAGTTTAAGAACGAGCTGAGAATGTTTTAGCTTTGAGTCATATTTTTGAATATTTTTCTGGTGGATGGATTTATCGGCCGTTATATCGGCTCTAAAGTCTTTATATCGATATAAAAGAATCCATAACGGTCGGGCCCTACTGCTAACCCCTGTGGTAATGACTTGGCCAGTCCTAATGGAGTCAACAGGTGCTCAGACAGGTGAGTTGTCACTCACGGGCGCTCCTTTCCACCGGTAACGATGAGTCCGTCCCTCAGGGTGGTGTACATGGTGAAGACGGGGCCACTATGAGCTTTCGCCACCACTCGGACCAGGAAGTTTTCGCGCCAGACGTACACATCTCCGTTAATGGCCCCGGTGAAAGTCAAGTTGTTCTGATAGAGAAAAACGAAGAGTCACTGCATGCAGCTGAAAGCAGAGTTTTACACATGTCTGTTAAAACCAACGTTTCTTACGGCACCAAACGCCACCGACAGCATGGTCTGCATGTGGCCCTCCTCCACCGAACCGATTACTCCTTTCTTGTACATGAGCGAACCTCCAACCAAAGTCCAGAACTTGATGTGTTTGATTCCCACCGACACAAACTGGGTGTCTGAGTCGGGTCGGAACTCCACCACAAAGATCCGCTCAGCATGGCCGCCTTTACTGGTCACCTTAGTGCCTGGCACAGAGGTCAGAGGTCAGAGTTGTAGCTCGATGTCTCAGGAAGCTTCAGCTCATCCATCAACTGATCCTCAGGAAATCCTCTGACCACAACCCACTTACCCTCCTGCCACCTCCACACGGTGATGGTGTGCTCCGGCTCCACCCCCACCGACAGCAGCAGCTTCCCTGTGGCGCTGAAGTTTACGTAGCCAACACCTTTAGCGTGGGAACAGCGCAAGATAGACAGAGTCTGCTTGGTCATCGCATCCCACACATGGATGGACGGGGCGAGGCCTGTGAAAGGGGACAGAATCACAGAAACCACATAGCTAAGAGGCGCACTGTCAAAATGATCTGCAGGTCTCTGGGACATCTTGACCTACAAAGCGAAGGACGCAGTCACACCAGCCCTTCTGATTAAATTCTAGTCCTGTTGCTGGAAACAGTGTGGTGTGAAAGTACATCCAGACCAGCAAACTCTTGTACAAATACAGGAAGTGGACTAAAATGCACAGCATTGTGGGTAAACACAACCAAACAAATGTGCATGTGGGACATCAGGTGGCTCATGATGGGAGAAAGGTCTGGTTTTTTTGAGTGTTCTGCAACCCCAGCTGAACCCAGTCCTGGATTGTACAGACTCTATCAGACACTCAGACACAAACGTCCTGGGAACAATGGACCTGAAGTTTTACTGCAGGCACAGAACCAAAACAGAAACATAGAAGTTTATCTTATAGTATCCTTGTGTCTTAACCCAACTAGGGTACAGTATACTGGTACCAACAACTCATAGCTTCACATAATCCTGGTCCTAATAATTCCACAAGGATTGGTAATTGAGATGTAAAAACCCTATAAAAGGACCAGGGGACCAGGGAAGTCAGCCTTTCATCCCTTCTGAAGAACCAAAGAGCTTAATGAAGAAGGTATTTAACCAAAAACAACGAGACCAAAAGTAAAAGATGTAAGTGGTAGTTCCTGGACGAGTCTACAGCAGTATGGTGCTTAGCTTCCATGCTGGAACTGGTCTGATCAGGGTAAAACACTGACTGCATGGGCACCTCATGCATCCCTCCTTTACTATGAAAACTAATCATTTTAAATCTGCAACAACAAGGACTGAGCAAGTCAAGAAGCCTGGCATCAAACATCAAGGAGCCAGAAAACCAGCTATCAAGACATCACAGAACCAAGGCACAAAGGAAGCCAGACGTCCTGAGCTCCTGAAACATCTACATCCATGGAACAAACAATTCAGACAGGAGGACAAACAAACATAAAATCCTTTGTAGGGACGTATGTAAGGATCATATCAGGTAACAACAGGATCCTGACAGATCACAGAATAAAGTGGAGACAACAAGCGAAGTCCTGTCAGGGACTGGCAACCTTTCAGATGATAATCTGATATCGCCTGTAGAACCTATTGATCTAAAACTGATGGCATTTATTCCCAATAATGACTCAACAGCACCTCCTCCTGGCCAGGCAGAGAAGCTGCACAACGATCCGCCGAGGCCGTAGACGGTAGCCTGCTCTGCCTTTTCCTCTCATATCATCACAACATGTGTTCGCGCATGCGCCGTCCGCTCCTCCATAGAAAATTATTTACGTAAAAAAGCAGATCACTACACTGCCTTTTTACATTACTGTGCGATGCTGATGGTCTACGTACGTTCACAAAGAATCAGTGAATTGATGCTTCACTCTCAACAATGGGTGACGTTCTCACCGGAGGGATGATGCTGCTACAGATGCCCAAACAATGTTCACGTCTTTCTTTTGAGGAAAAACATCCGCATACGCTCCTGGTTGCCATGACAAACAAAGTTAAATAGTCTGTGGACTGCGACTGAATCTTTTAGCTTTGCAGGTTTTTGATGGTGTCTTATGATCCTGGTAGGGTTAGATTAAGCAGGCTCTTACCTACCTGCACATTTAAACAATGTCTGTGTGTCCAGCTCAGTTTATGACTGTCTGCCTAACAAACCCTAGAGCTCACGGCACGTGCCTGACAACTACTATAGTCTGATACCAACAACCCCCACCTACTGATCCAATCCTACCCTCTCCATGGTTATCACTCTGCTGTGTAGATGTTTCTTTCCTTATTAGCTCAAACTGTAGAGCTCAACTATCAGGACTGTCTGGATGACCATCATACCTTACCTGTAAAGGTAGAGTATGTGCCGGTGTTGGGCCATTAGATGAAGGAACTGAGGAAATAAAGATAAACTGGAACCAAGACATGGAAATGTTAAGGATGAGGTCAAATTGATCAGCGTGGATCGGATCATCTGATTGGCCGTGGATGTTTTCCACGAGGAATCCTTCAGAACTTCCACTTTGTTAATGTGCAGAAAAGCACAGTCCCTGTGTGACGATAGTTAGATGCAAAGCTGGAAAAAACTAAACTGACTTCTCTAAAGAGTTTCAAAAGCTCATCAAGTTGATGGTGACTGTCAATTTTATCAGTTCATGTGACCACGTCTTCAGCAGGATGATGAAACATGATTTCATTTGCATAAATACAACAGGTCCAAGTCAAACTTCTGAACAAAATACACCCAGTCTCAGCACATACAACACAGACACTTAGCTACTACAGCATGCTAAAGACAGGCACTAGCATCAGGCACTAACGATAGACAGTAATGAAAGGCAATAACTACAAGTGCTAATGTCAGGTGCTAACTATAGGAGCTAAATGTAGACACTAACTACAAGCACTGACCTCAGGTGCTAACATCAGGCACTAATGCCAGGCGCTAACGATAAATGCTATCAACAACCACTAACTACAGGTGCTAATAACAGACATTAATGTCAGCCGCTAACTATAGGCCCAAATACAGGTGTGAACTATAGGTGCAAACGACAGGCGCTAACGACAGGCGCTAACAACAGGTGCTAACGACAGGCGCTAACAACAGGTGCTAACAACAGGCGCTAACAACAGGTGCTAACGATAGGAACTAATATCAAGCGCTAATTTCAGGAGTTATGGTCAGGCGCTAATGTAACTATAGGCACTAACCTCAGGCGCTAACTATAGGCGCTGACCACAGGTGCTACCAAAAGGCACTAATGTCAGGTGCTAACTATGGGTGCCAACTACAGGCGCTAATGTCAGGTGCTAACTGTGGGTGCCAACTACAGGCACTAATGTCTGGTGCTAACTGTAGGTGCTAACTACAGGCACTAATGTCAGGTGCTAACTGTAGGTGCTAACTACAGGCACTAATGTCAGGTGCTAACTGTGGGTGCCAACTACAGGCGCTAATGTCAGGTGCTAACTGTGGGTGCCAACTACAGGCACTAATGTCTGGTGCTAACTGTGGGTACCAACTACAGGCACTAATGTCTGGTGCTAACTGTGGGTGCCAACTACAGGCACTAATGTCTGGTGCTAACTGTGGGTACCAACTACAGGCACTAATGTCAGGTGCTAACTGTGGGTGCCAACTACAGGCACTAATGTCTGGTGCTAACTGTGGGTACCAACTACAGGCACTAATGTCTGGTGCTAACTGTGGGTACCAACTACAGGCACTAATGTCTGGTGCTAACTGTGGGTGCCAACTACAGGCACTAATGTCTGGTGCTAACTGTGGGTACCAACTACAGGCACTAATGTCAGGTGCTAACTGTGGGTGCCAACTACAGGCACTAATGTCTGGTGCTAACTGTGGGTACCAACTACAGGCACTAATGTCTGGTGCTAACTGTGGGTACCAACTACAGGCACTAATGTCTGGTGCTAACTGTGGGTGCCAACTACAGGCACTAATGTCAGGTGCTAACTGTGGGTGCCAACTACAGGCACTAATGTCTGGTGCTAACTGTAGGTGCTAACTACAGGCACTAATGTCAGGTGCTAACTGTGGGTGCCAACTACAGGCACTAATGTCTGGTGCTAACTGTAGGTGATAACTACAGGCACTAATGTCAGGTGCTAACTGTGGGTGCTAACTACAGGCACTAATGTAAGGTGCTAACTCTGGGTACCAACTACAGGCACTAATGTCAGGTGCCAACTACAGGCACTAATGTCAGGTGCTAACTGTGGGTGCCAACTACAGGCGCTAATGTTAGGTGCTAACTGTGGGTGCCAACTACAGGCACAAATGTCTGGTGCTAACTGTGGGTACCAACTACAGGCACTAATGTCTGGTGCTAACTGTAGGTGCTAACTACAGGCACTAATGTCAGGTGCTAACTATGGGTGCCAACTACAGGCGCTAATGTCAAGTGCTAACTGTGGGTGCCAACTACAGGCGCTAATGTCAGGTGCTAACTGTGGGTGCCAACTACAGGCACTAATGTCTGGTGCTAACTGTAGGTGCTAACTACAGGCACTAATGTCAGGTGCTAACTGTGGGTACTAACTACAGGCACTAATGTCAGGTGCTAACTGTGGGTGCCAACTACAGGCACTAATGTCAGGTGCTAACTGTGTGTGCCAACTACAGGCACTAATGTCTGGTGCTAACTGTAGGTGCTAACTACAGGCACTAATGTCAGGTGCTAACTGTGGGTACCAACTACAGGCACTAATGTCTGGTGCTAACTACAGGCACTAATGTCTGGTGCTAACTACAGGCACTAATGTCAGGTGCTAACTGTGGGTACTAACTACAGGCACTAATGTCAGGTGCTAACTACAGGCACTAATGTCTGGTGCTAACTGTGGGTGCCAACTACAGGCACTAATGTCAGGTGCTAACTGTGTGTGCCAACTACAGGCACTAATGTCTGGTGCTAACTGTAGGTGCTAACTACAGGCACTAATGTCAGGTGCTAACTGTGGGTACCAACTACAGGCACTAATGTCTGGTGCTAACTACAGGCACTAATGTCTGGTGCTAACTACAGGCACTAATGTCAGGTGCTAACTGTGGGTACCAACTACAGGCACTAATTTCTGGTGCTAACTACAGGCACTAATGTCTGGTGCTAACTGTGGGTACCAACTACAGGCACTAATGTCAGGTGCTAACTGTGGGTACCAACTACAGGCACTAATGTCAGGTGCTAACTGTGGGTGCCAACTACACAACAACAGATACTAAGCAAAGCAGCGACTTGTCATGCCCTGACTAATATAGGCAAATATAAAAACACAACTACAGGCACTAATGTCAGGTGCTAACTGTGGGTACTAACTACAGGCACTAATGTCAGGTGCTAACTGTGGGTGCCAACTACAGGCACTAATGTCAGGTGCTAACTGTGTGTGCCAACTACAGGCACTAATGTCTGGTGCTAACTGTAGGTGCTAACTACAGGCACTAATGACAGGTGCTAACTGTGTGTGCCAACTACAGGCACTAATGTCTGGTGCTAACTGTAGGTGCTAACTACAGGCACTAATGTCAGGTGCTAACTGTGGGTACCAACTACAGGCACTAATGTCTGGTGCTAACTACAGGCACTAATGTCTGGTGCTAACTACAGGCACTAATGTCAGGTGCTAACTGTGGGTACCAACTACAGGCACTAATGTCTGGTGCTAACTACAGGCACTAATGTCTGGTGCTAACTACAGGCACTAATGTCAGGTGCTAACTGTGGGTACCAACTACAGGCACTAATGTCTGGTGTTAACTACAGGCACTAATGTCTGGTGCTAACTACAGGCACTAATGTCTGGTGCTAACTGTGGGTACCAACTACAGGCACTAATGTCAGGTGCTAACTGTGGGTACCAACTACAGGCACTAATGTCAGGTGCTAACTGTGGGTGCCAACTACACAACAACAGATACTAAGCAAAGCAGCGACTTGTCATGCCCTGACTAATATAGGCAAATATAAAAACACAACCACACATGCTTTTAGTCGATTTGGATCGGGGTGGGTGAGATGGTTGTAGGTCAGGGTAGAGGCAGGTATTTCTAAGTGGGGGGCATGTCAGTTAGTTCTGGGTGGGTGGGGTTACACCAGAACAGGATCTGGACTCCTGGTACTCACCAGTAACTTCTGTCTCTAAACACCAGGAGCAACAAACAAGACAAACAAATGAGAGACTTGAGCAAACACAAAGATGAGTATGGGTGGATCTGAGATGAGGAAGGTGAATATGTACTTACCTGGCAGGTCACTGATGTCACCTTGTGATGAGGTGAAGTGTGACGATGAAGAAGCAGAGGAAAAGAAAAAAAAGTGCAATGGGCCACAGCAGCATTTCATGCATGTAGGCAACATTGTTAGATTTCTGCATCAATTCTAGACCAAGCTGAGACAGTCCTGGACAAAACAGAATCAGTCCTGAACCAAACAATCATTACTGAACCAAATAGTCAGTCCTGGACTGAACTGAGTCAGTCCTGGACTGAACTGAGTCAGTCTTAGCCCAAACTGACTCAGTCCTGGACCAAACAGTCATTCCTGAACCAAACAGTCATTCTTGGACCAACCTATGTCAGTCTTAGACCAAACTGAGTCAGTCCTGGACAAAACATTAATTCCTGCATCAACCTGAGTTAGTCCTGAATGGACCTGAGTCAGTCCTAGACCAAACCAAGTCAGTCCAGGATCGAACCCGAGTTAGTCCTGAATGGACCTGAGTCAGTCCTAGACCAAACCAAGTCAGTCCAGGATCGAACCCGAGTTAGTCCTAAATGGACCTGAGTCAGTCCTGGACCAACCTGAGACAGTCCTGGATGAACGGCGCCATTTCTTCTTCTGATATTTGTAGTAGCTCTACACCCCTAGACCTTACAGGAACCTCCCTTCTTCTGGTGAACTGGACTGTTCTGGTCGGGACTTACCGATCTGTCCCGTGGCGATGATGTTTTGGTATTTGGGATGCTGATTGACCGTCAGACAAAGGATGTCATCAGTGTGTTCCAGGTAGAAACTCTGAGTTCCTGTCAGGGTGGGAAGGAGAATGTGTGAGAGCCTGAACAACGGGAGTTGGTCTAGAGGTCTGAAAGCGAGCAGCACTGACCGGCGGATAGGCTCTGGATTACCACGGTAGCAGCAGTGTGGAAGATGATGTCGGCGCCATCATTGAGGTAATGCAAGTTGTTGCGGCAGTCAAAGCCTCTGTAACCAAAGACATGCTCCAGGACCAGTTCCTGCAACAACAGTAGCCATTAGAGGATGAAGAACCGAAGACTGATGGTGACCCGGTGCCACCTACTGACCTCCACCACCTTCTTCTTCTTGGTCACATTGTTCTTCACCAGTTTGTCTGGCAGCGGTGCCGCCCGGCTCACCGGAGGCCTGAACAGGACGAGTGACATTAAACCACAGACTGCACACACTCCAGATCAGGTGACGTGAGGATGACATTGTACCTCTCCTCCACAGGAAGCTCTTTGTGCTGAAGATGTGGTTTGGTTCCTGACATGTTCCTGATACCAGCTGAGTAGATCTTGGTGATGTAGTCCACAGCCTTCTCACGAGCCACATCGCTGTCATATCCTGAAAACACAGAATGGCCATCAGAAGTCAAACGGGCTGATGTTCTGCTGGTTCTGGAACAGTCTCACCTCCGTCCTCCTCTGTGTCGTCATCTGACTCCTCGCTGTCCACAGCTTTACTCTCCTTGTGACCTAGGGGCTCTCTGGTCCAGATCATCAAGGCTGTATCTGCCCCTCCCACTGACAACAGCAATAAGTCGTCATTGGACCAGCGGACGTTTGTCACATTGGTGCTGTGACCGACATACTTTTTAAACTTTGCAAACTGGCCCTGATGTGGGATTAAGAGGACAGCAGAGTTAGAATCAGAGTAGACCAGCTCGGAAACATTCGCGTCAGAAGTCTAATCCTGGTCTCACCCTGGACGGGAAGGTGAACAGTTTGAGGAAGCCGAAGTCGTCTCCAGTGGCGAGCAGCTTGCGATCTTTGGTGAGTGAAGAGGCATTGACAAAGCTGAGTGTCGGCCATATTCCCTCGCAGGTGGGTCCCAGAACAGACGTCCAGGTGGCCCAGTCCAACTTCTCAAACTGGACTCAGAGACACACACAGCTTGTTAGTCCTGCAGCTTCTCTAAGGCCAAACACTTGCTTCTTGTTATATCCTCACAAAGCCAACCTGCTCCATTGTTAGCATTACATTGCTTATGGATTAGCGCTGTTACCAGCGAATTCCACCAGGTGGCACATCAAAGAAACCAAACTAGATAAATTTGTATCAAGTACACAAATTTATAGATGTGAAGACAATAGAAGATATTAGTGAATGGTTAACCCTTAAAACGCTGCTAGAATTTACCGAGTGCTATTTAAGTTTACTGTCAAAACTATGTTGCTAGGAGACCTCCATTTTCACCTGGACATAACGATTAAGGCACTTTCTGTCAAACTTTTCATTTCTAGATTGACAGGAATGTCCAATCAGGACCAAAATTGATGAAAATGAATGATCTTCTACAGCTGGATTAAAGCGAAGATAAGATTGTTGTATAGTAAATGAATACGCGCCTTGCAGACTTGTCTTTGTTATTTATATTGATGTCGACTCTTTCGACCTAGTTTCCAGTCCATCTGGAAGCAACACTGCCCAAGCAGTCCAGCAGCTGATGTTCTGGTCTGACATCTTATATGGATTGACTATCAGATTCCAGATCCATGATAATAAATTCAGTGTCTTGGATACATTGTCGTGTTTGTTGCATGTTTGCTCTCTTGCACTGATGAAACGTTGTTCCTTTTCTGGATGGTAGTATCCATAACGTTGTTCCTGTTCTGGATGGTAGTATCCAGAACGCTGTTCCTGTTCTGGATGGTAGTATCCAGAATGTTGTTCCTGTTCTGGATGGTAGTATCCAGAATATTGTTCCTGTTCTGGATGGTAGTATCAAGAATGCTGTTCCTGTTCTGGATGGTAGTATCCAGAACGTTGTTCCTGTTCTGGATGGTAGTATCCAGTACGTTGTTCCTGTTCTGGATGGTAGTATACAGGATGTTGTTCCTGTTCTGGATGGTAGTATACAGGATGTTGTTCCTGTTCTGGATGGTAGTATCCAGAATGTTGTTACTTTTCTGGATGGTAGAATCCAGAATGTTGTTAATGTTCTGGATGGTAGTATCCAGAATGTTGTTCCTGTTCTGGATGGTAAAATCCTAAACATTGTTCCTGTTCTGGATGGTAGAATCCAGAACGCTGTTCCTGTTCTGGATGGTAGTATCCAGAATATTGTTCCTGTTCTGGATGGTAGTATCCAGGATGTTTTGCCTGTTCTGGATGGTAGTATCCAGAATGTTGTTCCTGTTCTGGATGGTAGAATCCAACATGTTATTCCTTTTCTGGATGGTAGAATCCAGAACGTTGTTCCTGTTCTGGATGGTGGAATCCATAACGCTGTTCCTGTTCTGGATGGTAGTATCCAGAATATTGTTCCAGTTCTGGATGGTAGTATCCTGAATGCTGTTCCTTTTGTGGATGGTAGTATCCAGAATATTGTTCCAGTTCTGGATGGTAGTATCCAGAATATTGTTCCTGTTCTGGATGGTAGTATCCAGAATGCTGTTCCTTTTGTGGATGGTAGTATCCAGAATGTTGTTCCTGTTCTGGATGGTAGTATCCAGAATGTTGTTCCTGTTCCGGATGGTAGTATTCAGAACGTTGTTCCTGTTGTGGATGGTAGAATCCAGAATGTTGTTCCTGTTCTGGATGGTAGAATCCAGAATGTTGTTAATGTTCTGGATGGTAGTATCCAGAATGTTGTTCCTGTTCTGGATGGTAGCATCCAGAATGTTGTTCCTGTTCTGGATGGTAGCATCCAGAACATTGTTCATGTTCTGGATGGTAGTATCCAGAAAATTGTTCCTGTTCTGGATGGTAGTATCCAGAATGTTGTTACTTTTCTGGATGGTAGAATCCAGAATGTTGTTAATGTTCTGGATGGTAGTATCCAGAAAATTGTTCCTGTTCTGGATGGTAGTATCCACCATGTTTTTGCTTTTCTGGATGGTACAAATCCAGAACGTTGTTCCCTTTTCTCGATGGTAGTATCCAGGATGTTGTTCCTGTTCTGGATGGTAGAATCCAGAAAGCTGTTCCTGTTCTGGATGGTAGTATCCACAAAGCCAACCTGCTCCATTGTTAGCATTACATTGCTTATGGATTAGCGCTGTTACCAGCGAATTCCACCAGGTGGCACATCAAAGAAACCAAACTAGATAAATTTGTATCAAGTACACAAATTTATAGATGTGAAGACAATAGAAGATATTAGTGAATGGTTAACCCTTAAAACGCTGCTAGAATTTACCGAGTGCTATTTAAGTTTACTGTCAAAACTATGTTGCTAGGAGACCTCCATTTTCACCTGGACATAACGATTAAGGCACTTTCTGTCAAACTTTTCATTTCTAGATTGACAGGAATGTCCAATCAGGACCAAAATTGATGAAAATGAATGATCTTCTACAGCTGGATTAAAGCGAAGATAAGATTGTTGTATAGTAAATGAATACGCGCCTTGCAGACTTGTCTTTGTTATTTATATTGATGTCGACTCTTTCGACCTAGTTTCCAGTCCATCTGGAAGCAACACTGCCCAAGCAGTCCAGCAGCTGATGTTCTGGTCTGACATCTTATATGGATTGACTATCAGATTCCAGATCCATGATAATAAATTCAGTGTCTTGGATACATTGTCGTGTTTGTTGCATGTTTGCTCTCTTGCACTGATGAAACGTTGTTCCTTTTCTGGATGGTAGTATCCATAACGTTGTTCCAGTTCTGGATGGTAGTATCCTGAATGCTGTTCCTTTTGTGGATGGTAGTATCCAGAATATTGTTCCTGTTCTGGATGGTAGTATCCACCATGTTTTTGCTTTTCTGGATGGTACAAATCCAGAACGTTGTTCCCTTTTCTCGATGGTAGTATCCAGGATGTTGTTCCTGTTCTGGATGGTAGAATCCAGAAAGCTGTTCCTGTTCTGGATGGTAGTATCCACAAAGCCAACCTGCTCCATTGTTAGCATTACATTGCTTATGGATTAGCGCTGTTACCAGCGAATTCCACCAGGTGGCACATCAAAGAAACCAAACTAGATAAATTTGTATCAAGTACACAAATTTATAGATGTGAAGACAATAGAAGATATTAGTGAATGGTTAACCCTTAAAACGCTGCTAGAATTTACCGAGTGCTATTTAAGTTTACTGTCAAAACTATGTTGCTAGGAGACCTCCATTTTCACCTGGACATAACGATTAAGGCACTTTCTGTCAAACTTTTCATTTCTAGATTGACAGGAATGTCCAATCAGGACCAAAATTGATGAAAATGAATGATCTTCTACAGCTGGATTAAAGCGAAGATAAGATTGTTGTATAGTAAATGAATACGCGCCTTGCAGACTTGTCTTTGTTATTTATATTGATGTCGACTCTTTCGACCTAGTTTCCAGTCCATCTGGAAGCAACACTGCCCAAGCAGTCCAGCAGCTGATGTTCTGGTCTGACATCTTATATGGATTGACTATCAGATTCCAGATCCATGATAATAAATTCAGTGTCTTGGATACATTGTCGTGTTTGTTGCATGTTTGCTCTCTTGCACTGATGAAACGTTGTTCCTTTTCTGGATGGTAGTATCCATAACGTTGTTCCAGTTCTGGATGGTAGTATCCTGAATGCTGTTCCTTTTGTGGATGGTAGTATCCAGAATATTGTTCCTGTTCTGGATGGTAGTATCCACCATGTTTTTGCTTTTCTGGATGGTACAAATCCAGAACGTTGTTCCCTTTTCTCGATGGTAGTATCCAGGATGTTGTTCCTGTTCTGGATGGTAGAATCCAGAAAGCTGTTCATGTTCTGGATGGTAGTATCCAGAATGCTGTTCCTGTTGTGGATGGTAGTATCTACCATCCAGAATTGGAATAACTTGGTGGATTCTACCATCCAGAAAAGGAATAACATGGTGGAATCCACCAAGTTATTCCTGTTCTGGATGGTAGTATCCAGAACGTTGTTCCTGTTCTGGATGGTAGTATCCAGTACGATGTTCCTGTTCTGGATGGTAGTATCAACCATGTTGTTCCTGTTCTGGATGGTAGAATTCAGGATGTTGTTCCTGTTCTGGATGGTAATATCCAGGATGTTGTTCCTGTTCTGGATGGTAGTATCCAGAATGTTGTTAATGTTCTGGATGGTAGTATCCAGAATGTTGTTCCTGTTCTGGATGGTAGTATCCAGAACATTGTTCCTGTTCTGGATGGTAGTATCCAGAACATTGTTCCTGTTCTGGATGGTAGTATCCAGAAAATTGTTCCTGTTCTGGATGTTAGTATCCACCATGTTTTTCCTTTTTTGGATGGTACAAATACAGAATGTTGTTCCTGTCATGGAAGGTAGAATCCAGAATGTTGTTCCTGTTCTGGATGGTAGTATCCAGAATATTGTTCCTGTTCTGGATGGTAGTATCCACCATGTTTTTATATTTCTGGATGGTACAAATGTGAACGTTGATCCCTTTTCTGGATGGTAGTATCCAGGATGTTGTTCCTGTTCTGGATGGTAGTATCCAGTACGTTGTTCCTGTTCTGGATGGTAGTATACAGGATGTTGTTCCTGTTCTGGATGGTAGTATACAGGATGTTGTTCCTGTTCTGGATGGTAGTATCCAGAATGTTGTTACTTTTCTGGATGGTAGAATCCAGAATGTTGTTAATGTTCTGGATGGTAGTATCCAGAATGTTGTTCCTGTTCTGGATGGTAGCATCCAGAATGTTACTTTTCTGGATGGTAGTATCCACCATGTTTTTGCTTTTCTGGATGGTACAAATCCAGAACGTTGTTCCCTTTTCTCGATGGTAGTATCCAGGATGTTGTTCCTGTTCTGGATGGTAGAATCCAGAAAGCTGTTCATGTTCTGGATGGTAGTATCCAGAATGCTGTTCCTGTTGTGGATGGTAGTATCTACCATCCAGAACAGGAATAACTTGGTGGATTCTACCATCCAGAAAAGGAATAACATGGTGGAATCCACCAAGTTATTCCTGTTCTGGATGGTAGTATCCAGAACGTTGTTCCTGTTCTGGATGGTAGTATCCAGTACGATGTTCCTGTTCTGGATGGTAGTATCAACCATGTTGTTCCTGTTCTGGATGGTAGTATTCAGGATGTTGTTCCTGTTCTGGATGGTAATATCCAGGATGTTGTTCCTGTTCTGGATGGTAGTATCCAGAATGTTGTTCCTGTTCTGGATGGTAGTATCCAGAACATTGTTCCTGTTCTGGATGGTAGTATCCAGAACATTGTTCCTGTTCTGGATGGTAGTATCCAGAAAATTGTTCCTGTTCTGGATGTTAGTATCCACCATGTTTTTCCTTTTTTGGATGGTACAAATCCAGAATGTTGTTCCTGTCATGGAAGGTAGAATCCAGAATGTTGTTCCTGTTCTGGATGGTAGTATCCAGAATATTGTTCCTGTTCTGGATGGTAGTATCCACCATGTTTTTATATTTCTGGATGGTACAAATGTGAACGTTGATCCCTTTTCTGGATGGTAGTATCCGGAATGTTGTTCCTGTTCAGGATGGTAGTATACAGCATGTTGTTCCTTTTCTGGATGGTAGAATCCACCATGTTATTCCTTTTCTGGATGTTAGAATCCAGAATGCTATTCTTTTTCTGGACGGTAGAATCCTAAACATTGTTCCTGTTCTGGATGGTAGAATCCAGAACGCTGTTCCTGTTCTGGATGGTAGTATCCAGAACGCTGTTCCTGTTCTGGATGGTAGTATCCAGAATATTGTTCCTGTTCTGGATGGTAGTATCCAGAATATTGTTCCTGTTCTGGATGGTAGTATCCAGGATGTTTTGCCTGTTCTGGATGGTAGTATCCAGAATGTTGTTCCTGTTCTGGATGGTGGAATCCATAACGCTGTTCCCTTTTCTGGATGGTAGTATCCAGAATATTGTTCCAGTTCTGGATGGTAGTATCCTGAATGCTGTTCCTTTTGTGGATGGTAGTATCCAGAATATTGTTCCTGTTCTGGATGGTAGTATCCAGAATATTGTTCCAGTTCTGGATGGTAGTATCCTGAATGCTGTTCCTGTTGTGGATGGTAGTATCCAAAACGTTGTTCCTGTTCTGGATGGTAGTATCCAGAACGTTGTTCCTGTTCTGGATGGTAGTATCCAGGATGTTCTTCCTGTTCTGGATGGTAGTATCCAGAACGTTGTTCCTGTTCTGGATGGTAGTATCCAACATGTTGTTCCTGTTCTTGATGGTAGTATCCAGGATGTTGTTCCTGTTCTGGATGGTAGTATCCAGGATGTTGTTCCTGTTCTGGATGGTAGTATCCAGAACGTTGTTCATTTTCTGGATGGTAGTATCCACCATGTTTTTCCATTTCTGGATGGTACAAATCCAGAACGTTGATCCCTTTTGTGGATGGTAGTATCCAGGATGTTGTTCCTGTTCTGGATGTTAGTATCCAGAATATTGTTCCTGTTCTGGATGGTAGTATCCAGGATGTTCTTCCTGTTCTGGATGGTAGTATCCAGAACGTTGTTCCTGTTCGGGATGGTAGTATCCAGAACGTTGTTCCTGTTCTGGATGGTAGTATCCAGGATGTTCTTCCTGTTCTGGATGGTAGTATCCAGGATGTTGATCCTGATCTGGATAGTAGTATCCAGGATGTTGTTCCTGTTCTGGATGGTAGTATCCAGGATGTTGTTCCTGTTCTGGATGGTAGTATCCAGAATGTTGTTCCTTTTCTGGATGGTAGAATCCAGAATGTTGTTCCTGTTCTGGAAGGTAGAATCCAGAATGTTGTTCCTGTTCTGGAAGGTAGTATCCAGAACATTGTTCCTGTTCTGGATGGTAGTATCAGAACATTGTTCCTGTTCTGGATGGTAGTATCCACCATGTTTTTCCATTTCTGGATGGTACAAATCCAGAACGTTGATCCCTTTTCTGGATGGTAGTATCCAGGATGTTGTTCCTGTTCTGGATGGTAGAATCCAGAACGCTGTTCCTGTTCTGGATGGTAGTATCCAGAATATTTTTCCTGTTCAGGATGGTAGTATCCGGAATGTTGTTCCATTTCTGGATGGTAGTATCCAGCATGTTGTTCCTTTTCTGGATGGTAGTATCCAGCATGTTGTTCCTTTTCTGGATGGTAGAATCCACCATGTTATTCCCTTTCTGGATGGTAGAATCCAGAACGCTATTCTTTTTCTGGACGGAAGAATCCTAAACGTTGTCCCTGTTCTGGATGGTAGAATCCAGAACGTTGTTCCTGTTCTGGATGGTAGTATCCAGAATATTGTTCCTGTTCTGGATGGTAGTATCCAGGATGTTTTGCCTGTTCTGGATGGTAGAATCCAGAACGTTGTTCCTGTTCTGGATGGTAGTATCCAGAATATTGTTCCTGTTCTGGATGGTAGTATCCAGGATGTTTTGCCTGTTCTGGATTGTAGAATCCAACATGTTATTCCTTTTCTGGATGGTAGAATCCAGAACGTTGTTCCTGTTCTGGATGGTAGTATCCAGAACGTTGTTCCTGTTCTGGATGGTAGTATACAGGATGTTGTTCCTGTTCTGGATGGTAGTATCCAGAATGTTGTTACTTTTCTGGATGGTAGAATCCAGAATGTTGTTAATGTTCTGGATGGTAGTATCCAGAATGTTGTTCCTGTTCTGGATGGTAAAATCCTAAACATTGTTCCTGTTCTGGATGGTAGAATCCAGAACGCTGTTCCTGTTCTGGATGGTAGTATCCAGAATATTGTTCCTGTTCTGGATGGTAGTATCCAGGATGTTTTGCCTGTTCTGGATGGTAGTATCCAGAATGTTGTTCCTGTTCTGGATGGTAGAATCCAACATGTTATTCCTTTTCTGGATGGTAGAATCCAGAACGTTGTTCCTGTTCTGGATGGTGGAATCCATAACGCTGTTCCTGTTCTGGATGGTAGCATCCAGAATGTTGTTCCTGTTCTGGATGGTAGCATCCAGAACATTGTTCATGTTCTGGATGGTAGTATCCAGAAAATTGTTCCTGTTCTGGATGGTAGTATCCAGAATGTTGTTACTTTTCTGGATGGTAGAATCCAGAATGTTGTTAATGTTCTGGATGGTAGTATCCAGAAAATTGTTCCTGTTCTGGATGGTAGTATCCACCATGTTTTTGCTTTTCTGGATGGTACAAATCCAGAACGTTGTTCCCTTTTCTCGATGGTAGTATCCAGGATGTTGTTCCTGTTCTGGATGGTAGAATCCAGAAAGCTGTTCCTGTTCTGGATGGTAGTATCCACAAAGCCAACCTGCTCCATTGTTAGCATTACATTGCTTATGGATTAGCGCTGTTACCAGCGAATTCCACCAGGTGGCACATCAAAGAAACCAAACTAGATAAATTTGTATCAAGTACACAAATTTATAGATGTGAAGACAATAGAAGATATTAGTGAATGGTTAACCCTTAAAACGCTGCTAGAATTTACCGAGTGCTATTTAAGTTTACTGTCAAAACTATGTTGCTAGGAGACCTCCATTTTCACCTGGACATAACGATTAAGGCACTTTCTGTCAAACTTTTCATTTCTAGATTGACAGGAATGTCCAATCAGGACCAAAATTGATGAAAATGAATGATCTTCTACAGCTGGATTAAAGCGAAGATAAGATTGTTGTATAGTAAATGAATACGCGCCTTGCAGACTTGTCTTTGTTATTTATATTGATGTCGACTCTTTCGACTTAGTTTCCAGTCCATCTGGAAGCAACACTGCCCAAGCAGTCCAGCAGCTGATGTTCTGGTCTGACATCTTATATGGATTGACTATCAGATTCCAGATCCATGATAATAAATTCAGTGTCTTGGATACATTGTCGTGTTTGTTGCATGTTTGCTCTCTTGCACTGATGAAACGTTGTTCCTTTTCTGGATGGTAGTATCCATAACGTTGTTCCTGTTCTGGATGGTAGTATCAAGAATGCTGTTCCTGTTCTGGATGGTAGTATCCAGAATGCAGTACCAGTTCTGGATGGTAGTATCCAGAATGCTGTTCCTGTTCTGGATGGTAGTATCCACCATGTTATTCCTTTTCTGGATGGTAGAATCAACCAAGTTATTCCTGTTCTGGATGGCAGTATCCAGAACGTTGTTCCTGTTCTGGATGGTAGTATCCAGTACGTTGTTCCTGTTCTGGATGGTAGTATACAGGATGTTGTTCCTGTTCTGGATGGTAGTATACAGGATGTTGTTCCTGTTCTGGATGGTAGTATCCAGAATGTTGTTACTTTTCTGGATGGTAGAATCCAGAATGTTGTTAATGTTCTGGATGGTAGTATCCAGAATGTTGTTCCTGTTCTGGATGGTAGCATCCAGAATGTTACTTTTCTGGATGGTAGAATCCAGAATGTTGTTAATGTTCTGGATGGTAGTATCCAGAAAATTGTTCCTGTTCTGGATGGTAGTATCCACCATGTTTTTGCTTTTCTGGATGGTACAAATCCAGAACGTTGTTCCCTTTTCTCGATGGTAGTATCCAGGATGTTGTTCCTGTTCTGGATGGTAGAATCCAGAAAGCTGTTCATGTTCTGGATGGTAGTATCCAGAATGCTGTTCCTGTTGTGGATGGTAGTATCTACCATCCAGAACAGGAATAACTTGGTGGATTCTACCATCCAGAAAAGGAATAACATGGTGGAATCCACCAAGTTATTCCTGTTCTGGATGGTAGTATCCAGAACGTTGTTCCTGTTCTGGATGGTAGTATCCAGTACGATGTTCCTGTTCTGGATGGTAGTATCAACCATGTTGTTCCTGTTCTGGATGGTAGTATTCAGGATGTTGTTCCTGTTCTGGATGGTAATATCCAGGATGTTGTTCCTGTTCTGGATGGTAGTATCCAGAATGTTGTTAATGTTCTGGATGGTAGTATCCAGAATGTTGTTCCTGTTCTGGATGGTAGTATCCAGAACATTGTTCCTGTTCTGGATGGTAGTATCCAGAAAATTGTTCCTGTTCTGGATGTTAGTATCCACCATGTTTTTCCTTTTTTGGATGGTACAAATCCAGAATGTTGTTCCTGTCATGGAAGGTAGAATCCAGAATGTTGTTCCTGTTCTGGATGGTAGTATCCAGAATATTGTTCCTGTTCTGGATGGTAGTATCCACCATGTTTTTATATTTCTGGATGGTACAAATGTGAACGTTGATCCCTTTTCTGGATGGTAGTATCCAGGATGTTGTTCCTGTTCTGGATGGTAGAATCCAGAATATTTTTCCTGTTCTGGATGGTAGTATCCGGAATGTTGTTCCTGTTCAGGATGGTAGTATACAGCATGTTGTTCCTTTTCTGGATGGTAGAATCCACCATGTTATTCCTTTTCTGGATGTTAGAATCCAGAATGCTATTCTTTTTCTGGACGGTAGAATCCTAAACATTGTTCCTGTTCTGGATGGTAGAATCCAGAATATTGTTCCTGTTCTGGATGGTAGTATCCAGGATGTTTTGCCTGTTCTGGATGGTAGTATCCAGAATGTTGTTCCTGTTCTGGTGGTAGTATCCAGAATGTTGTTCCTGTTCTGGATGGTGGAATCCATAACGCTGTTCCTGTTCTGGATGGTAGTATCCAGAATATTGTTCCAGTTCTGGATGGTAGTATCCTGAATGCTGTTCCTGTTGTGGATGGTAGTATCCAAAACGTTGTTCCTGTTCTGGATGGTAGTATCCAGAACGTTGTTCCTGTTCTGGATGGTAGTATCCAGGATGTTCTTCCTGTTCTGGATGGTAGTATCCAGAACGTTGTTCCTGTTCTGGATGGTAGTATCGAACATGTTGTTCCTGTTCTTGATGGTAGTATCCAGGATGTTGTTCCTGTTCTGGATGGTAGTATCCAGGATGTTGTTCCTGTTCTGGATGGTAGTATCCAGAACGTTGTTCATTTTCTGGATGGTAGTATCCACCATGTTTTTCCATTTCTGGATGGTACAAATCCAGAACGTTGATCCCTTTTGTGGATGGTAGTATCCAGGATGTTGTTCCTGTTCTGGATGTTAGTATCCAGAATATTGTTCCTGTTCTGGATGGTAGTATCCAGGATGTTCTTCCTGTTCGGGATGGTAGTATCCAGAACGTTGTTCCTGTTCGGGATGGTAGTATCCAGAACGTTGTTCCTGTTCTGGATGGTAGTATCCAGGATGTTGATCCTGATCTGGATAGTAGTATCCAGGATGTTGTTCCTGTTCTGGACTAGAATCCAGAATGTTGTTCCTGTTCTGGATGGTAGTGTCCAGTACGTTGTTCCTGTTCTGGATGGTAGTATCCAGGATGTTGTTCCTGTTCTGGATGGTAGAATCCAGAACGTTGTTCCTGTTCTGGATGGTAGAATCCAGAACGTTGTTCCTGTTCTGGATGGTAGTATCCAGAATATTTTTCCTGTTCTGGATGGTGGTATCCGGGATGTTGTTCCTGTTCTGGATGGTAGTATCCAGGATGATGATCTTGTTCCGGATGGTAGAATCCAGAACGTTGTTCCTGTTCTGGATGGTAGTATCCAGGATGTTGTTCCTGTTCTGGATGGCAGTATCCAGAATGTTGTTCCTTTTCTGGATGGTAGAATCCAGAATGTTGTTCCTGTTCTGGAAGGTAGAATCCAGAATGTTGTTCCTGTTCTGGAAGGTAGTATCCAGAACATTGTTCCTGTTCTGGATGGTAGTATCAGAACATTGTTCCTGTTCTGGATGGTAGTATCCACCATGTTTTTCCATTTCTGGATGGTACAAATCCAGAACGTTGATCCCTTTTCTGGATGGTAGTATCCAGGATGTTGTTCCTGTTCTGGATGGTAGAATCCAGAACGCTGTTCCTGTTCTGGATGGTAGTATCCAGAATATTTTTCCTGTTCAGGATGGTAGTATCCGGAATGTTGTTCCATTTCTGGATGGTAGTATCCAGCATGTTGTTCCTTTTCTGGATGGTAGTATCCAGCATGTTGTTCCTTTTCTGGATGGTAGAATCCACCATGTTATTCCCTTTCTGGATGGTAGAATCCAGAACGCTATTCTTTTTCTGGACGGAAGAATCCTAAACGTTGTCCCTGTTCTGGATGGTAGAATCCAGAACGTTGTTCCTGTTCTGGATGGTAGTATCCAGAATATTGTTCCTGTTCTGGATGGTAGTATCCAGAATATTGTTCCTGTTCTGGATGGTAGTATCCAGGATGTTTTGCCTGTTCTGGATGGTAGAATCCAGAACGTTGTTCCTGTTCTGGATGGTAGTATCCAGAATATTGTTCCTGTTCTGGATGGTAGTATCCAGGATGTTTTGCCTGTTCTGGATTGTAGAATCCAACATGTTATTCCTTTTCTGGATGGTAGAATCCAGAACGTTGTTCCTGTTCTGGATGGTAGTATCCAGAACGTTGTTCCTGTTCTGGATGGTAGTATCCTGAACGTTGTTCCTGTTCTTGATGGTAGAATCCAGAACGTTGTTCCTGTTCTGGATGGTAGTGACCAGAACGTTGATCCCTTTTGTGGATGGTAGTATCCAGGATGTTGTTCCTGTTCTGGATGGTAGAATGCAGAACGCTGTTCCTGTTCTGGATGTTAGTATCCAGAATATTGTTCCTGTTCTGGATGGTAGAATCCAGAACGTTGTTCCTGTTCTGGATGGTAGAATCCAGAACGTTGTTCCTGTTCTGGATGGTAGTATCCAGGATGTTCTTCCTGTTCTGGATGGTAGTATCCAGAACGTTGTTCCTGTTCGGGATGGTAGTATCCAGAACGTTGTTCCTGTTCTGGATGGTAGTATCCAGGATGTTGATCCTGATCTGGATAGTAGTATCCAGGATGTTGTTCCTGTTCTGGACTGTAGAATCCAGAATGTTGTTCCTGTTCTGGATGGTAGTGTCCAGTACGTTGTTCCTGTTCTGGATGGTAGTATCCAGGATGTTGTTCCTGTTCTGGATGGTAGAATCCAGAACGTTGTTCCTGTTCTGGATGGTAGAATCCAGAACGTTGTTCCTGTTCTGGATGGTAGTATCCAGAATATTTTTCCTGTTCTGGATGGTGGTATCCGGGATGTTGTTCCTGTTCTGGATGGTAGTATCCAGGATGATGTTCTTGTTCCGGATGGTAGAATCCAGAACGTTGTTCCTGTTCTGGATGGTAGTATCCAGGATGTTGTTCCTGTTCTGGATGGTAGTATCCAGAACGTTGTTCCTTTTCTGGATGGTAGAATCCAGAATGTTGTTCCTGTTCTGGATGGTAGTATCCAGGATGTTTTGCCTGTTCTGGATTGTAGAATCCAACATGTTATTCCTTTTCTGGATGGTAGAATCCAGAACGTTGTTCCTGTTCTGGATGGTCGAATCCATAACGCTGTTCCTGTTCTGGATGGTCGAATCCATAACGCTGTTCCTGTTCTGGATGGTAGTATCCAGAACGTTGTTCCTGTTCTGGTTGGTAGTATCCTGAACGTTGTTCCTGTTCTTGATGGTAGAATCCAGAACGTTGTTCCTGTTCTGGATGGTAGTATCCAGGATGTTGTTCCTGTTCTGGATGGTAGTATCCAGAATATTTTCCTGTTCTGGATGGTGGTATCCGGGATGTTGTTGCTGTTCTGGATGGTAGTATCCAGGATGTTCTTCCTGTTCTGGATGGTAGTATCCAGAACGTTGTTCCGGTTCGGGATGGTAGTCTCCAGAACGTTGTTCCTGTTCTGGATGGTAGTATCCAGAATATTGTTCCTGTTCTGGATGGTAGTATCCAGGATGTTTTGCCTGTTCTGGATGGTAGAATCCAGAACGTTGTTCCTGTTCTGGATGGTAGTATCCAGAATATTGTTCCTGTTCTGGATGGTAGTATCCAGGATGTTTTGCCTGTTGTGGATGGTAGTATCCAGGATGTTTTGCCTGTTCTGGATGGTAGAATCCAGAACGTTGTTCCTGTTCTGGATGGTAGTATCCAGGATGTTCTTCCTGTTCTGGATGGTAGTATCCAGAACGTTGTTCCTGTTCGGGATGGTAGTATCCAGAACGTTGTTCCTATTCTGGATGGTAGTTTCCAGGATGTTGTTCCTGTTCTGGATGGTAGTATCCAGGATGTTGTTCCTGTTCTGGATGGTAGTATCCAGGATGTTGTTCCTGTTCTGGATGGTAGAATCCAGAACGTTGTTCCTGTTCTGGATGGTAGTATCCAGGATGTTCTTCCTGTTCTGGATGGTAGTATCCAGAACGTTGTTCCTGTTCGGGATGGTAGTATCCAGAACGTTGTTCCTGTTCTGGATGGTAGTATCCAGGATGTTCTTCCTGTTCTGGATGGTAGTATCCAGAACGTTGTTCCTGTTCGGGATGGTAGTATCCAGAACGTTGTTCCTATTCTGGATGGTAGTTTCCAGGATGTTGTTCCTGTTCTGGATGGTAGTATCCAGGATGTTGTTCCTGTTCTGGATGGTAGTATCCAGGATGTTGTTCCTGTTCTGGATGGTAGAATCCAGAACGCTGTTCCTGTTCTAGATGGTAGTATCCAGAATATTGTTCCTGTTCTGGATGGTAGAATCCAGAACGTTGTTCCTGTTCTGGATGGTAGTATCCAGGATGTTCTTCCTGTTCTGGATGGTAGTATCCAGGATGTTCTTCCTGTTCTGGATGGTAGTATCCAACATGTTGTTCCTGTTCTGGATGGTAGTATCCAGGATGTTGTTCCTGTTCTGGATGGTAGTATCCAGGATGCTGTTCCTGTTCTGGATGGTAGTATCCAGGATGTTGTTCCTGTTCTGGATGGTAGTATCCAGAACGTTGTTCATTTTCTGGATGGTAGTATCCACCATGTTTTTCCATTTCTGGATGGTACAAATCCAGAACGTTGATCCCTTTTGTGGATGGTAGTATCCAGGATGTTGTTCCTGTTCTGGATGGTAGAATGCAGAACGCTGTTCCTGTTCTGGATGTTAGTATCCAGAATATTGTTCCTGTTCTGGATGGTAGAATCCAGAACGTTGTTCCTGTTCTGGATGGTAGTATCCAGGATGTTCTTCCTGTTCTGGATGGTAGTATCCAGAACGTTGTTCCTGTTCGGGATGGTAGTATCCAGAATGTTGTTCCTGTTCTGGATGGTAGTATCCAGGATGTTCTTCCTGTTCTGGATGGTAGTATCCAGGATGTTGATCCTGATCTGGATAGTAGTATCCAGGATGTTGTTCCTGTTCTGGACTGTAGAATCCAGAATGTTGTTCCTGTTCTGGATGGTAGTGTCCAGTACGTTGTTCATGTTCTGGATGGTAGTATCCAGGATGTTGTTCCTGTTCTGGATGGTAGAATCCAGAACGTTGTTCCTGTTCTGGATGGTAGAATCCAGAACGTTGTTCCTGTTCTGGATGGTAGTATCCAGAATATTTTTCCTGTTCTGGATGGTGGTATCCGGGATGTTGTTCCTGTTCTGGATGATAGTATCCAGGATGATGTTCTTGTTCCGGATGGTAGAATCCAGAACGTTGTTCCTGTTCTGGATGGTAGTATCCAGGATGTTGTTCCTGTTCTGGATGGTAGTATCCAGAACGTTGTTCCTTTTCTGGATGGTAGAATCCAGAATGTTGTTCCTGTTCTGGAAGGTAGAATCCAGAATGTTGTTCCTGTTCTGGAAGGTAGTATCCAGAACATTGTTCCTGTTCTGGATGGTAGTATCAGAACATTGTTCCTGTTCTGGATGGTAGTATCCACCATGTTTTTCCATTTCTGGATGGTACAAATCCAGAACGTTGATCCCTTTTCTGGATGGTAGTATCCAGGATGTTGTTCCTGTTCTGGATGGTAGAATCCAGAACGCTGTTCCTGTTCTGGATGGTAGTATCCAGAATATTTTTCCTGTTCAGGATGGTAGTATCCGGAATGTTGTTCCATTTCTGGATGGTAGTATCCAGCATGTTGTTCCTTTTCTGGATGGTAGAATCCACCATGTTATTCCCTTTCTGGATGGTAGAATCCAGAACGGTATTCTTTTTCTGGACGGAAGAATCCTAAACGTTGTTCCTGTTCTGGATGGTAGTATCCAGAATATTGTTCCTGTTCTGGATGGTAGTATCCAGGATGTTTTGCCTGTTCTGGATGGTAGAATCCAGAACGTTGTTCCTGTTCTGGATGGTAGTATCCAGAATATTGTTCCTGTTCTGGATGGTAGTATCCAGGATGTTTTGCCTGTTCTGGATTGTAGAATCCAACATGTTATTCCTTTTCTGGATGGTAGAATCCAGAACGTTGTTCCTGTTCTGGATGGTCGAATCCATAACGCTGTTCCTGTTCTGGATGGTAGTATCCAGAACGTTGTTCCTGTTCTGGATGGTAGTATCCTGAACGTTGTTCCTGTTCTTGATGGTAGAATCCAGAACGTTGTTCCTGTTCTGGATGGTAGTGTCCAGAACGTTGTTCCTGTTCTGGGTGGTAGTATCCAGAACGTTGTTCCGGTTCGGGATGGTAGTCTCCAGAACGTTGTTCCTGTTCTGGATGGTAGTATCCAGAACATTGTTCCTGTTCTGGATGGTAGTATCCAGAATATTGTTCCTGTTCTGGATGGTAGTATCCAGGATGTTTTGCCTGTTCTGGATGGTAGAATCCAGAACGTTGTTCCTGTTCTGGATGGTAGTATCCAGAATATTGTTCCTGTTCTGGATGGTAGTATCCAGGATGTTTTGCCTGTTGTGGATGGTAGTATCCAGGATGTTTTGCCTGTTCTGGATGGTAGAATCCAGAACGTTGTTCCTGTTCTGGATGGTAGTATCCAGGATGTTCTTCCTGTTCTGGATGGTAGTATCCAGAATGTTGTTCCTGTTCTGGATGGTAGTATCCAGAACGTTGTTCCTATTCTGGATGGTAGTTTCCAGGATGTTGTTCCTGTTCTGGATGGTAGTATCCAGGATGTTGTTCCTGTTCTGGATGGTAGTATCCAGGATGTTGTTCCTGTTCTGGATGGTAGAATCCAGAACGTTGTTCCTGTTCTGGATGGTAGTATCCAGGATGTTCTTCCTGTTCTGGATGGTAGTATCCAGAACGTTGTTCCTGTTCGGGATGGTAGTATCCAGAACGTTGTTCCTGTTCTGGATGGTAGTATCCAGGATGTTCTTCCTGTTCTGGATGGTAGTATCCAGAACGTTGTTCCTGTTCGGGATGGTAGTATCCAGAACGTTGTTCCTATTCTGGATGGTAGTTTCCAGGACGTTGTTCCTGTTCTGGATGGTAGTATCCAGGATGTTGTTCCTGTTCTGGATGGTAGTATCCAGGATGTTGTTCCTGTTCTGGATGGTAGAATCCAGAACGCTGTTCCTGTTCTAGATGGTAGTATCCAGAATATTGTTCCTGTTCTGGATGGTAGAATCCAGAACGTTGTTCCTGTTCTGGATGGTAGTATCCAGGATGTTCTTCCGGTTCGGGATGGTAGTATCCAGAACGTTGTTCCTGTTCTGGATGGTAGTATCCAGAATATTGTTCCTGTTCTGGATGGTAGTATCCAGGATGTTTTGCCTGTTCTGGATGGTAGAATCCAGAACGTTGTTCCTGTTCTGGATGGTAGTATCCAGGATGTTTTGCCTGTTGTGGATGGTAGTATCCAGGATGTTTTGCCTGTTCTGGATGGTAGAATCCAGAACGTTGTTCCTGTTCTGGATGGTAGTATCCAGGATGTTCTTCCTGTTCTGGATGGTAGTATCCAGAACGTTGTTCCTGTTCGGGATGGTAGTATCCAGAACGTTGTTCCTGTTCGGGATGGTAGTTTCCAGGATGTTGTTACTGTTCTGGATGGTAGTATCCAGGATGTTGTTCCTGTTCTGGATGGTAGTATCCAGGATGTTGTTCCTGTTCTGGATGGTAGAATCCAGAACGCTGTTCCTGTTCTAGATGGTAGTATCCAGAATATTGTTCCTGTTCTGGATGGTAGAATCCAGAACGTTGTTCCTGTTCTGGATGGTAGTATCCAGGATGTTCTTCCTGTTCTGGATGGTAGAATCCAGAACGTTGTTCCTGTTCTGGATGGTAGTGTCCAGAACGTTGTTCCTGTTCTGGGTGGTAGTATCCAGAACGTTGTTCCGGTTCGGGATGGTAGTCTCCAGAACGTTGTTCCTGTTCTGGATGGTAGTATCCAGAACATTGTTCCTGTTCTGGATGGTAGTATCCAGAATATTGTTCCTGTTCTGGATGGTAGTATCCAGGATGTTTTGCCTGTTCTGGATGGTAGAATCCAGAACGTTGTTCCTGTTCTGGATGGTAGTATCCAGAATATTGTTCCTGTTCTGGATGGTAGTATCCAGGATGTTTTGCCTGTTGTGGATGGTAGTATCCAGGATGTTTTGCCTGTTCTGGATGGTAGAATCCAGAACGTTGTTCCTGTTCTGGATGGTAGTATCCAGGATGTTCTTCCTGTTCTGGATGGTAGTATCCAGAATGTTGTTCCTGTTCTGGATGGTAGTATCCAGAACGTTGTTCCTATTCTGGATGGTAGTTTCCAGGATGTTGTTCCTGTTCTGGATGGTAGTATCCAGGATGTTGTTCCTGTTCTGGATGGTAGTATCCAGGATGTTGTTCCTGTTCTGGATGGTAGTATCCAGGATGTTGTTCCTGTTCTGGATGGTAGAATCCAGGATGTTCTTCCTGTTCTGGATGGTAGTATCCAGGATGTTCTTCCTGTTCTGGATGGTAGTATCCAGAACGTTGTTCCTGTTCGGGATGGTAGTATCCAGAACGTTGTTCCTGTTCTGGATGGTAGTATCCAGGATGTTCTTCCTGTTCTGGATGGTAGTATCCAGAACGTTGTTCCTGTTCGGGATGGTAGTATCCAGAACGTTGTTCCTATTCTGGATGGTAGTTTCCAGGACGTTGTTCCTGTTCTGGATGGTAGTATCCAGGATGTTGTTACTGTTCTGGATGGTAGTATCCAGGATGTTGTTCCTGTTCTGGATGGTAGAATCCAGAACGCTGTTCCTGTTCTAGATGGTAGTATCCAGAATATTGTTCCTGTTCTGGATGGTAGAATCCAGAACGTTGTTCCTGTTCTGGATGGTAGTATCCAGGATGTTCTTCCGGTTCGGGATGGTAGTATCCAGAACGTTGTTCCTGTTCTGGATGGTAGTATCCAGAATATTGTTCCTGTTCTGGATGGTAGTATCCAGGATGTTTTGCCTGTTCTGGATGGTAGAATCCAGAACGTTGTTCCTGTTCTGGATGGTAGTATCCAGGATGTTTTGCCTGTTGTGGATGGTAGTATCCAGGATGTTTTGCCTGTTCTGGATGGTAGAATCCAGAACGTTGTTCCTGTTCTGGATGGTAGTATCCAGGATGTTCTTCCTGTTCTGGATGGTAGTATCCAGAACGTTGTTCCTGTTCGGGATGGTAGTATCCAGAACGTTGTTCCTGTTCGGGATGGTAGTTTCCAGGATGTTGTTCCTGTTCTGGATGGTAGTATCCAGGATGTTGTTCCTGTTCTGGATGGTAGTATCCAGGATGTTGTTCCTGTTCTGGATGGTAGAATCCAGAACGCTGTTCCTGTTCTAGATGGTAGTATCCAGAATATTGTTCCTGTTCTGGATGGTAGAATCCAGAACGTTGTTCCTGTTCTGGATGGTAGTATCCAGGATGTTCTTCCTGTTCTGGATGGTAGTATCCAGAACGTTGTTCCTGTTCTGGATGGTAGTATCCAGAACGTTGTTCCTGTTCTGGATGGTAGTATCCAACATGTTGTTCCTGTTCTTGATGGTAGTATCCAGGATGTTGTTCCTGTTCTGGATGGTAGTATCCAGGATGTTGTTCCTGTTCTGGATGGTAGTATCCAGAACGTTGTTCATTTTCTGGATGGTAGTATCCACCATGTTTTTCCATTTCTGGATGGTACAAATCCAGAACGTTGATCCCTTTTGTGGATGGTAGTATCCAGGATGTTGTTCCTGTTCTGGATGGTAGAATGCAGAACGCTGTTCCTGTTCGGGATGGTAGTATCCAGAACGTTGTTCCTGTTCTGGATGGTAGTATCCAGGATGTTCTTCCTGTTCTGGATGGTAGTATCCAGGATGTTCTTCCTGTTCTGGATGGTAGCATCCAGGATGTTGATCCTGATCTGGATAGTAGTATCCAGGATGTTGTTCCTGTTCTGGACTGTAGAATCCAGAATGTTGTTCCTGTTCTGGATGGTAGTATCCAGGATGTTGTTCCTGTTCTGGATGGTAGAATCCAGAACGCTGTTCCTGTTCTAGATGGTAGTATCCAGAATATTGTTCCTGTTCTGGATGGTAGAATCCAGAACGTTGTTCCTGTTCTGGATGGTAGTATCCAGGATGTTCTTCCTGTTCTGGATGGTAGTATCCAGAACGTTGTTCCTGTTCTGGATGGTAGTATCCAGAACGTTGTTCCTGTTCTGGATGGTAGTATCCAACATGTTGTTCCTGTTCTTGATGGTAGTATCCAGGATGTTGTTCCTGTTCTGGATGGTAGTATCCAGGATGTTGTTCCTGTTCTGGATGGTAGTATCCAGAACGTTGTTCATTTTCTGGATGGTAGTATCCACCATGTTTTTCCATTTCTGGATGGTACAAATCCAGAACGTTGATCCCTTTTGTGGATGGTAGTATCCAGGACGCTGTTCCTGTTCTGGATGGTAGAATCCAGAACGTTGTTCCTGTTCTGGATGGTAGAAACCAGAACGTTGTTCCTGTTCTGGATGGTAGTATCCAGGATGTTCTTCCTGTTCTGGATGGTAGTATCCAGAACGTTGTTCCTGTTCGGGATGGTAGTATCCAGAACGTTGTTCCTGTTCTGGATGGTAGTATCCAGGATGTTCTTCCTGTTCTGGATGGTAGTATCCAGGATGTTGATCCTGATCTGGATAGTAGTATCCAGGATGTTGTTCCTGTTCTGGACTGTAGAATCCAGAATGTTGTTCCTGTTCTGGATGGTAGTGTCCAGTACGTTGTTCCTGTTCTGGATGGTAGTATCCAGGATGTTGTTCCTGTTCTGGATGGTAGAATCCAGAACGTTGTTCCTGTTCTGGATGGTAGAATCCAGAACGTTGTTCCTGTTCTGGATGGTAGTATCCAGAATATTTTTCCTGTTCTGGATGGTGGTATCCGGGATGTTGTTCCTGTTCTGGATGGTAGTATCCAGGATGATGTTCTTGTTCCGGATGGTAGAATCCAGAACGTTGTTCCTGTTCTGGATGGTAGTATCCAGGATGTTGTTCCTGTTCTGGATGGTAGTATCCAGAACGTTGTTCCTTTTCTGGATGGTAGAATCCAGAATGTTGTTCCTGTTCTGGATGGTAGTATCCAGGATGTTTTGCCTGTTCTGGATTGTAGAATCCAACATGTTATTCCTTTTCTGGATGGTAGAATCCAGAACGTTGTTCCTGTTCTGGATGGTCGAATCCATAACGCTGTTCCTGTTCTGGATGGTCGAATCCATAACGCTGTTCCTGTTCTGGATGGTAGTATCCAGAACGTTGTTCCTGTTCTGGTTGGTAGTATCCTGAACGTTGTTCCTGTTCTTGATGGTAGAATCCAGAACGTTGTTCCTGTTCTGGATGGTAGTGTCCAGAACGTTGTTCCTGTTCTGGATGGTAGTATCCAGGATGTTGTTCCTGTTCTGGATGGTAGTATCCAGAATATTTTCCTGTTCTGGATGGTGGTATCCGGGATGTTGTTGCTGTTCTGGATGGTAGTATCCAGGATGTTCTTCCTGTTCTGGATGGTAGTATCCAGAACGTTGTTCCGGTTCGGGATGGTAGTCTCCAGAACGTTGTTCCTGTTCTGGATGGTAGTATCCAGAATATTGTTCCTGTTCTGGATGGTAGTATCCAGGATGTTTTGCCTGTTCTGGATGGTAGAATCCAGAACGTTGTTCCTGTTCTGGATGGTAGTATCCAGAATATTGTTCCTGTTCTGGATGGTAGTATCCAGAATATTGTTCCTGTTCTGGATGGTAGTATCCAGGATGTTTTGCCTGTTGTGGATGGTAGTATCCAGGATGTTTTGCCTGTTCTGGATGGTAGAATCCAGAACGTTGTTCCTGTTCTGGATGGTAGTATCCAGGATGTTCTTCCTGTTCTGGATGGTAGTATCCAGAACGTTGTTCCTGTTCGGGATGGTAGTATCCAGAACGTTGTTCCTATTCTGGATGGTAGTTTCCAGGATGTTGTTCCTGTTCTGGATGGTAGTATCCAGGATGTTGTTCCTGTTCTGGATGGTAGTATCCAGGATGTTGTTCCTGTTCTGGATGGTAGAATCCAGAACGTTGTTCCTGTTCTGGATGGTAGTATCCAGGATGTTCTTCCTGTTCTGGATGGTAGTATCCAGAACGTTGTTCCTGTTCGGGATGGTAGTATCCAGAACGTTGTTCCTGTTCTGGATGGTAGTATCCAGGATGTTCTTCCTGTTCTGGATGGTAGTATCCAGAACGTTGTTCCTGTTCGGGATGGTAGTATCCAGAACGTTGTTCCTATTCTGGATGGTAGTTTCCAGGATGTTGTTCCTGTTCTGGATGGTAGTATCCAGGATGTTGTTCCTGTTCTGGATGGTAGTATCCAGGATGTTGTTCCTGTTCTGGATGGTAGAATCCAGAACGCTGTTCCTGTTCTAGATGGTAGTATCCAGAATATTGTTCCTGTTCTGGATGGTAGAATCCAGGATGTTTTGCCTGTTGTGGATGGTAGTATCCAGGATGTTTTGCCTGTTCTGGATGGTAGAATCCAGAACGTTGTTCCTGTTCTGGATGGTAGTATCCAGGATGTTCTTCCTGTTCTGGATGGTAGTATCCAGAATGTTGTTCCTATTCTGGATGGTAGTATCCAACATGTTGTTCCTGTTCTGGATGGTAGTATCCAGGATGTTGTTCCTGTTCTGGATGGTAGTATCCAGGATGCTGTTCCTGTTCTGGATGGTAGTATCCAGGATGTTGTTCCTGTTCTGGATGGTAGTATCCAGTACGTTGTTCATTTTCTGGATGGTAGTATCCACCATGTTTTTCCATTTCTGGATGGTACAAATCCAGAACGTTGATCCCTTTTGTGGATGGTAGTATCCAGGATGTTGTTCCTGTTCTGGATGGTAGAATGCAGAACGCTGTTCCTGTTCTGGATGTTAGTATCCAGAATATTGTTCCTGTTCTGGATGGTAGTATCCAGAACATTGTTCCTGTTCTGGATGGTAGTATCAGAACATTGTTCCTGTTCTGGATGGTAGTATCCACCATGTTTTTCCATTTCTGGATGGTACAAATCCAGAACGTTGATCCCTTTTCTGGATGGTAGTATCCAGAACGCTGTTCCTGTTCTGGATGGTAGTATCCAGAATATTTTTCCTGTTCAGGATGGTAGTATCCGGAATGTTGTTCCATTTCTGGATGGTAGTATCCAGCATGTTGTTCCTTTTCTGGATGGTAGAATCCACCATGTTATTCCCTTTCTGGATGGTAGAATCCAGAACGGTATTCTTTTTCTGGACGGAAGAATCCTAAACGTTGTCCCTGTTCTGGATGGTAGAATCCAGAACGTTGTTCCTGTTCTGGATGGTAGTATCCAGAATATTGTTCCTGTTCTGGATGGTAGTATCCAGGATGTTTTGCCTGTTCTGGATGGTAGAATCCAGAACGTTGTTCCTGTTCTGGATGGTAGTATCCAGAATATTGTTCCTGTTCTGGATGGTAGTATCCAGGATGTTTTGCCTGTTCTGGATTGTAGAATCCAACATGTTATTCCTTTTCTGGATGGTAGAATCCAGAACGTTGTTCCTGTTCTGGATGGTCGAATCCATAACGCTGTTCCTGTTCTGGATGGTAGTATCCAGAACGTTGTTCCTGTTCTGGATGGTAGTATCCTGAACGTTGTTCCTGTTCTTGATGGTAGAATCCAGAACGTTGTTCCTGTTCTGGATGGTAGTGTCCAGAACGTTGTTCCTGTTCTGGGTGGTAGTATCCAGAACGTTGTTCCGGTTCGGGATGGTAGTCTCCAGAACGTTGTTCCTGTTCTGGATGGTAGTATCCAGAACATTGTTCCTGTTCTGGATGGTAGTATCCAGAATATTGTTCCTGTTCTGGATGGTAGTATCCAGGATGTTTTGCCTGTTCTGGATGGTAGAATCCAGAACGTTGTTCCTGTTCTGGATGGTAGTATCCAGAATATTGTTCCTGTTCTGGATGGTAGTATCCAGGATGTTTTGCCTGTTGTGGATGGTAGTATCCAGGATGTTTTGCCTGTTCTGGATGGTAGAATCCAGAACGTTGTTCCTGTTCTGGATGGTAGTATCCAGGATGTTCTTCCTGTTCTGGATGGTAGTATCCAGAATGTTGTTCCTGTTCTGGATGGTAGTATCCAGAACGTTGTTCCTATTCTGGATGGTAGTTTCCAGGATGTTGTTCCTGTTCTGGATGGTAGTATCCAGGATGTTGTTCCTGTTCTGGATGGTAGTATCCAGGATGTTGTTCCTGTTCTGGATGGTAGAATCCAGAACGTTGTTCCTGTTCTGGATGGTAGTATCCAGGATGTTCTTCCTGTTCTGGATGGTAGTATCCAGAACGTTGTTCCTGTTCGGGATGGTAGTATCCAGAACGTTGTTCCTGTTCTGGATGGTAGTATCCAGGATGTTCTTCCTGTTCTGGATGGTAGTATCCAGAACGTTGTTCCTGTTCGGGATGGTAGTATCCAGAACGTTGTTCCTATTCTGGATGGTAGTTTCCAGGACGTTGTTCCTGTTCTGGATGGTAGTATCCAGGATGTTGTTCCTGTTCTGGATGGTAGTATCCAGGATGTTGTTCCTGTTCTGGATGGTAGAATCCAGAACGCTGTTCCTGTTCTAGATGGTAGTATCCAGAATATTGTTCCTGTTCTGGATGGTAGAATCCAGAACGTTGTTCCTGTTCTGGATGGTAGTATCCAGGATGTTCTTCCTGTTCTGGATGGTAGTATCCAGAACGTTGTTCCTGTTCTGGATGGTAGTATCCAACATGTTGTTCCTGTTCTGGATGGTAGTATCCAGGATGTTGTTCCTGTTCTGGATGGTAGTATCCAGGATGTTGTTCCTGTTCTGGATAGTAGTATCCAGGATGTTGTTCCTGTTCTGGATGGTAGAATCCAGAACGTTGTTCCTGTTCTGGATGGTAGTATCCAGGATGTTCTTCCTGTTCTGGATGGTAGTATCCAGAACGTTGTTCCTGTTCTGGATGGTAGCATCCAGAACGTTGTTCCTGTTCTGGATGGTAGTATCCAGGATGTTCTTCCTGTTCTGGATGGTAGTATCCAGAACGTTGTTCCTGTTCGGGATGGTAGTATCCAGAACGTTGTTCCTATTCTGGATGGTAGTTTCCAGGATGTTGTTCCTGTTCTGGATGGTAGTATCCAGGATGTTGTTCCTGTTCTGGATGGTAGTATCCAGGATGTTGTTCCTGTTCTGGATGGTAGTATCCAGAACGTTGTTCCTGTTCGGGATGGTAGTATCCAGAACGTTGTTCCTGTTCTGGATGGTAGTATCCAGAATATTCTTCCTGTTCTGGATGGTAGTATCCAGGATGTTGATCCTGATCTGGATAGTAGTATCCAGGATGTTGTTCCTGTTCTGGAATGTAGAATCCAGAATGTTGTTCCTGTTCTGGATGGTAGTGTCCAGTACGTTGTTCCTGTTCTGGATGGTAGTATCCAGGATGTTGTTCCTGTTCTGGATGGTAGAATCCAGAACGTTGTTCCTGTTCTGGATGGTAGAATCCAGAACGTTGTTCCTGTTCTGGATGGTAGTATCCAGAATATTGTTCCTGTTCTGGATGGTAGAATCCAGAACGTTGTTCCTGTTCTGGATGGTAGTATCCAGGATGTTCTTCCTGTTCTGGATGGTAGTATCCAGGATGTTGATCCTGATCTGGATAGTAGTATCCAGGATGTTGTTCCTGTTCTGGACTGTAGAATCCAGAATGTTGTTCCTGTTCTGGATGGTAGTGTCCAGTACGTTGTTCCTGTTCTGGATGGTAGTATCCAGGATGTTGTTCCTGTTCTGGATGGTAGAATCCAGAACGTTGTTCCTGTTCTGGATGGTAGAATCCAGAACGTTGTTCCTGCTCTGGATGGTAGTATCCAGAATATTTTTCCTGTTCTGGATGGTGGTATCCGGGATGTTGTTCCTGTTCTGGATGGTAGTATCCAGGATGATGTTCTTGTTCCGGATGGTAGAATCCAGAACGTTGTTCCTGTTGTGGATGGTAGTATCCAGGATGTTGTTCCTGTTCTGGATGGTAGTATCCAGAACGTTGTTCCTTTTCTGGATGGTAGAATCCAGAATGTTGTTCCTGTTCTGGAAGGTAGTATCCAGAACATTGTTCCTGTTCTGGATGGTAGTATCAGAACATTGTTCCTGTTCTGGATGGTAGTATCCACCATGTTTTTCCATTTCTGGATGGTACAAATCCAGAACGTTGATCCCTTTTCTGGATGGTAGTATCCAGGATGTTATTCCTGTTCTGGATGGTAGAATCCAGAACGCTGTTCCTGTTCTGGATGGTAGTATCCAGAATATTTTTCCTGTTCAGGATGGTAGTATCCGGAATGTTGTTCCATTTCTGGATGGTAGTATCCAGCATGTTGTTCCTTTTCTGGATGGTAGAATCCACCATGTTATTCCCTTTCTGGATGGTAGAATCCAGAATATTGTTCCTGTTCTGGATGGTAGTATCCAGGATGTTTTGCCTGTTCTGGATGGTAGAATCCAGAACGTTGTTCCTGTTCTGGATGGTCGAATCCATAACGCTGTTCCTGTTCTGGATGGTAGTATCCAGAACGTTGTTCCTGTTCTTGATGGTAGAATGCAGAACGTTGTTCCTGTTCTGGATGGTAGTGTCCAGAACGTTGTTCCTGTTCTGGATGGTAGTATCCAGGATGTTGTTCCTGTTCTGGATGGTAGTATCCAGAATATTTTCCAGTTCTGGATGGTAGTATCCAGGATGTTGTTCCTGTTCTGGATGGTAGTATCCAGGATGTTGTTCCTGTTCTGGATGGTAGTTTCCAGAACGTTGTTCCGGTTCGGGATGGTAGTATCCAGAACGTTGTTCCTGTTCTGGATGGTAGTATCCAGAATATTGTTCCTGTTCTGGATGGTAGTATCCAGGATGTTTTGCCTGTTCTGGATGGTAGAATCCAGAACGTTGTTCCTGTTCTGGATGGTAGTATCCAGAATATTGTTCCTGTTCTGGATGGTAGTATCCAGGATGTTTTGCCTGTTCTGGATGGTAGAA
Source organism: Telmatherina bonti (assembly GCF_933228915.1). Classification (NCBI taxonomy): domain Eukaryota; kingdom Metazoa; phylum Chordata; class Actinopteri; order Atheriniformes; family Telmatherinidae; genus Telmatherina; species Telmatherina bonti. Next base: position 43,375,050 of record NC_136621.1, on the reverse strand, counting down.
TCCAGAACGTTGTTCCTGTTCTGGATGGTAGTATCCAGGATGTTCTTCCTGTTCTGGATGGTAGTATCCAGAACGTTGTTCCTGTTCTGGATGGTAGTATCCAGAACGTTGTTCCTGTTCTAGATGGTAGTATCCAGAACGTTGTTCCTATTCTGGATGGTAGTTTCCAGGATGTTGTTCCTGTTCTGGATGGTAGTATCCAGGATGTTGTTCCTGTTCTGGATGGTAGAATCCAGAACGCTGTTCCTGTTCTAGATGGTAGTATCCAGAATATTGTTCCTGTTCTGGATGGTAGAATCCAGAACGTTGTTCCTGTTCTGGATGGTAGTATCCAGGATGTTCTTCGTGTTCTGGATGGTAGTATCCAGAACGTTGTTCCTGTTCTGGATGGTAGTATCCAACATGTTGTTCCTGTTCTTGATGGTAGTATCCAGGATGTTGTTCCTGTTCTGGATGGTAGTATCCAGGATGTTGTTCCTGTTCTGGATTGTAGCATCCAGAACGTTGTTCCTGTTCTGGATGGTAGTATCCACCATGTTTTTCCATTTCTGGATGGTACAAATCCAGAACGTTGATCCCTTTTGTGGATGGTAGTATCCAGGATGTTGTTCCTGTTCTGGATGGTAGAATGCAGAACGCTGTTCCTGTTCTGGATGTTAGTATCCAGAATATTGTTCCTGTTCTGGATGGTAGAATCCAGAACGTTGTTCCTGTTCTGGATGGTAGTATCCAGGATGTTTTGCCTGTTGTGGATGGTAGTATCCAGGATGTTGTTCCTGTTCTGGATGGTAGTATCCAGGATGTTGTTCCTGTTCTGGATGGTAGAATGCAGAACGCTGTTCCTGTTCTGGATGTTAGTATCCAGAATATTGTTCCTGTTCTGGATGGTAGAATCCAGAACGTTGTTCCTGTTCTGGATGGTAGTATCCAGGATGTTTTGCCTGTTGTGGATGGTAGTATCCAGGATGTTGTTCCTGTTCTGGATGGTAGTATCCAGAATATTGTTCCTGTTCTGGATGGTAGTATCCACCATGTTTTTCCATTTCTGGATGGTACAAATCCAGAACATTGATCCCTTTTGTGGATGGTAGTATCCAGGATGTTGTTCCTGTTCTGGATGGTAGAATGCAGAACGCTGTTCCTGTTCTGGATGTTAGTATCCAGAATATTGTTCCTGTTCTGGATGGTAGAATCCAGAACGTTGTTCCTGTTCTGGATGGTAGTATCCAGGATGTTTTGCCTGTTCTGGATGGTAGAATCCAGAACGTTGTTCCTGTTCTGGATGGTAGTTTCCAGGATGTTGTTCCTGTTCTGGATGGTAGTATCCAGGATGTTGTTCCTGTTCTGGATGGTAGTATCCAGGATGTTGTTCCTGTTCTGGATGGTAGAATCCAGAACGCTGTTCCTGTTCTAGATGGTAGTATCCAGAATATTGTTCCTGTTCTGGATGGTAGTATCCAGGATGATGTTCTTGTTCTGGATGGTAGAATCCAGAACGTTGTTCCTGTTCTGGATGGTAGTATCCAGGATGTTGTTCCTGTTCTGGATGGTAGTATCCAGAACGTTGTTCCTTTTCTGGATGGTAGAATCCAGAATGTTGTTCCTGTTCTGGAAGGTAGAATCCAGAATGTTGTTCCTGTTCTGGAAGGTAGTATCCAGAACATTGTTCCTGTTCTGGATGGTAGTATCAGAACATTGTTCCTGTTCTGGATGGTAGTATCCACCATGTTTTTCCATTTCTGGATGGTACAAATCCAGAACGTTGATCCCTTTTCTGGATGGTAGTATCCAGGATGTTGTTCCTGTTCTGGATGGTAGAATCCAGAACGCTGTTCCTGTTCTGGATGGTAGTATCCAGAATATTTTTCCTGTTCAGGATGGTAGTATCCGGAATGTTGTTCCATTTCTGGATGGTAGTATCCAGCATGTTGTTCCTTTTCTGGATGGTAGAATCCACCATGTTATTCCCTTTCTGGATGGTAGAATCCAGAACGCTATTCTTTTTCTGGACGGAAGAATCCTAAACGTTGTCCCTGTTCTGGATGGTAGAATCCAGAACGTTGTTCCTGTTCTGGATGGTAGTATCCAGAATATTGTTCCTGTTCTGGATGGTAGTATCCAGGATGTTTTGCCTGTTCTGGATGGTAGAATCCAGAACGTTGTTCCTGTTCTGGATGGTAGTATCCAGAATATTGTTCCTGTTCTGGATGGTAGTATCCAGGATGTTTTGCCTGTTCTGGATTGTAGAATCCAACATGTTATTCCTTTTCTGGATGGTAGAATCCAGAACGTTGTTCCTGTTCTGGATGGTTGAATCCATAACGCTGTTCCTGTTCTGGATGGTAGAATCCAGAACGCTGTTCCTGTTCTAGATGGTAGTATCCAGAATATTGTTCCTGTTCTGGATGGTAGAATCCAGAACGTTGTTCCTGTTCTGGATGGTAGTATCCAGGATGTTCTTCCTGTTCTGGATGGTAGTATCCAGAACGTCGTTCCTGTTCTGGATGGTAGTATCCAGAACGTTGTTCCTGTTCTGGATGGTAGTATCCAACATGTTGTTCCTGTTCTTGATGGTAGTATCCAGGATGTTGTTCCTGTTCTGGATGGTAGTATCCAGGATGTTGTTCCTGTTCTGGATGGTAGTATCCAGAACGTTGTTCATTTTCTGGATGGTAGTATCCACCATGTTTTTCCATTTCTGGATGGTACAAATCCAGAACGTTGATCCCTTTTGTGGATGGTAGTATCCAGGATGTTGTTCCTGTTCTGGATGGTAGAATGCAGAACGCTGTTCCTGTTCTGGATGTTAGTATCCAGAATATTGTTCCTGTTCTGGATGGTAGAATCCAGAACGTTGTTCCTGTTCTGGATGGTAGTATCCAGGATGTTCTTCCTGTTCTGGATGGTAGTATCCAGAACGTCGTTCCTGTTCTGGATGGTAGTATCCAGAACGTTGTTCCTGTTCTGGATGGTAAGATCCAACATGTTGTTCCTGTTCTTGATGGTAGTATCCAGGATGTTGTTCCTGTTCTGGATGGTAGTATCCAGGATGTTGTTCCTGTTCTGGATGGTAGTATCCAGAACGTTGTTCATTTTCTGGATGGTAGTATCCACCATGTTTTTCCATTTCTGGATGGTACAAATCCAGAACGTTGATCCCTTTTGTGGATGGTAGTATCCAGGATGTTGTTCCTGTTCTGGATGGTAGAATGCAGAACGCTGTTCCTGTTCTGGATGTTAGTATCCAGAATATTGTTCCTGTTCTGGATGGTAGAATCCAGAACGTTGTTCCTGTTCTGGATGGTAGTATCCAGGATGTTCTTCCTGTTCTGGATGGTAGTATCCAGAACGTTGTTCCTGTTCGGGATGGTAGTATCCAGAACGTTGTTCCTGTTCTGGATGGTAGTATCCAGGATGTTCTTCCTGTTCTGGATGGTAGTATCCAGGATGTTGATCCTGATCTGGATAGTAGTATCCAGGATGTTGTTCCTGTTCTGGACTGTAGAATCCAGAATGTTGTTCCTGTTCTGGATGGTAGTGTCCAGTACGTTGTTCCTGTTCTGGATGGTAGTATCCAGGATGTTGTTCCTGTTCTGGATGGTAGAATCCAGAACGTTGTTCCTGTTCTGGATGGTAGAATCCAGAACGTTGTTCCTGTTCTGGATGGTAGTATCCAGAATATTTTTCCTGTTCTGGATGGTAGTATCCAGGATGTTGTTCCTGTTCTGGATGGTAGTATCCAGAACGTTGTTCCTTTTCTGGATGGTAGAATCCAGAATGTTGTTCCTGTTCTGGAAGGTAGAATCCAGAATGTTGTTCCTGTTCTGGAAGGTAGTATCAGAACATTGTTCCTGTTCTGGATGGTAGTATCCACCATGTTTTTCCATTTCTGGATGGTACAAATCCAGAACGTTGATCCCTTTTCTGGATGGTAGTATCCAGGATGTTGTTCCTGTTCTGGATGGTAGAATCCAGAACGCTGTTCCTGTTCTGGATGGTAGTATCCAGAATATTTTTCCTGTTCAGGATGGTAGTATCCGGAATGTTGTTCCATTTCTGGATGGTAGTATCCAGCATGTTGTTCCTTTTCTGGATGGTAGAATCCACCATGTTATTCCCTTTCTGGATGGTAGAATCCAGAACGCTATTCTTTTTCTGGACGGAAGAATCCTAAACGTTGTCCCTGTTCTGGATGGTAGAATCCAGAACGTTGTTCCTGTTCTGGATGGTAGTATCCAGAATATTGTTCCTGTTCTGGATGGTAGTATCCAGGATGTTTTGCCTGTTCTGGATGGTAGAATCCAGAACGTTGTTCCTGTTCTGGATGGTAGTATCCAGAATATTGTTCCTGTTCTGGATGGTAGTATCCAGGATGTTTTGCCTGTTCTGGATTGTAGAATCCAACATGTTATTCCTTTTCTGGATGGTAGAATCCAGAACGTTGTTCCTGTTCTGGATGGTTGAATCCATAACGCTGTTCCTGTTCTGGATGGTAGTATCCAGAACGTTGTTCCTATTCTGGATGGTAGTATCCAGAACGTTGTTCCTGTTCTTGATGGTAGAATCCAGAACGTTGTTCCTGTTCTGGATGGTAGTGTCCAGAACGTTGTTCCTGTTCTGGATGGTAGTATCCAGGATGTTGTTCCTGTTCTGGATGGTAGTATCCAGAATATTTTCCTGTTCTGGATGGTGGTATCCGGGATGTTGTTGCTGTTCTGGATGGTAGTATCCAGAACGTTGTTCCGGTTCGGGATGGTAGTATCCAGAACGTTGGTCCTGTTCTGGATGGTAGTATCCAGAATATTGTTCCTGTTCTGGATGGTAGTATCCAGGATGTTTTGCCTGTTCTGGATGGTAGAATCCAGAACGTTGTTCCTGTTCTGGATGGTAGTATCCAGAATATTGTTCCTGTTCTGGATGGTAGTATCCAGGATGTTTTGCCTGTTGTGGATGGTAGTATCCAGGATGTTTTGCCTGTTCTGGATGGTAGAATCCAGAACGTTGTTCCTGTTCTGGATGGTAGTATCCAGGATGTTCTTCCTGTTCTGGATGGTAGTATCCAGAACGTTGTTCCTGTTCGGGATGGTAGTATCCAGAACGTTGTTCCTATTCTGGATGGTAGTTTCCAGGATGTTGTTCCTGTTCTGGATGGTAGTATCCAGGATGTTGTTCCTGTTCTGGATGGTAGTATCCAGGATGTTGTTCCTGTTCTGGATGGTAGAATCCAGAACGCTGTTCCTGTTCTGGATGGTAGAATCCAGAACGTTGTTCCTGTTCTGGATGGTAGTATCCAGGATGTTCTTCCTGTTCTGGATGGTAGTATCCAGAACGTTGTTCCTGTTCTGGATGGTAGTATCCAACATGTTGTTCCTGTTCTTGATGGTAGTATCCAGGATGTTGTTCCTGTTCTGGATGGTAGTATCCAGGATGTTGTTCCTGTTCTGGATGGTAGTATCCAGAACGTTGTTCATTTTCTGGATGGTAGTATCCACCATGTTTTTCCATTTCTGGATGGTACAAATCCAGAACGTTGATCCCTTTTGTGGATGGTAGTATCCAGGATGTTGTTCCTGTTCTGGATGGTAGAATGCAGAACGCTGTTCCTGTTCTGGATGTTAGTATCCAGAATATTGTTCCTGTTCTGGATGGTAGAATCCAGAACGTTGTTCCTGGTCTGGATGGTAGTATCCAGGATGTTCTTCCTGTTCGGGATGGTAGTATCCAGAACATTGTTCCTGTTCTGGATGGTAGTATCCACCATGTTTTTCCATTTCTGGATGGTACAAATCCAGAACGTTGATCCCTTTTCTGGATGGTAGTATCCAGGATGTTGTTCCTGTTCTGGATGGTAGAATCCAGAACGCTGTTCCTGTTCTGGATGGTAGTATCCAGAATATTTTTCCTGTTCAGGATGGTAGTATCCGGAATGTTGTTCCATTTCTGGATGGTAGTATCCAGCATGTTGTTCCTTTTCTGGATGGTAGAATCCACCATGTTATTCCCTTTCTGGATGGTAGAATCCAGAACGCTATTCTTTTTCTGGACGGAAGAATCCTAAACGTTGTCCCTGTTCTGGATGGTAGAATCCAGAACGTTGTTCCTGTTCTGGATGGTAGTATCCAGAATATTGTTCCTGTTCTGGATGGTAGTATCCAGGATGTTTTGCCTGTTCTGGATGGTAGAATCCAGAACGTTGTTCCTGTTCTGGATGGTAGTATCCAGAATATTGTTCCTGTTCTGGATGGTAGTATCCAGGATGTTTTGCCTGTTCTGGATTGTAGAATCCAACATGTTATTCCTTTTCTGGATGGTAGAATCCAGAACGTTGTTCCTGTTCTGGATGGTTGAATCCATAACGCTGTTCCTGTTCTGGATGGTAGTATCCAGAACGTTGTTCCTATTCTGGATGGTAGTATCCTGAACGTTGTTCCTGTTCTTGATGGTAGAATCCAGAACGTTGTTCCTGTTCTGGATGGTAGTGTCCAGAACGTTGTTCCTGTTCTGGATGGTAGTATCCAGGATGTTGTTCCTGTTCTGGATGGTAGTATCCAGAATATTTTCCTGTTCTGGATGGTGGTATCCGGGATGTTGTTGCTGTTCTGGATGGTAGTATCCAGGATGTTCTTCCTGTTCTGGATGGTAGTATCCAGAACGTTGTTCCGGTTCGGGATGGTAGTATCCAGAACGTTGTTCCTGTTCTGGATGGTAGTATCCAGAATATTGTTCCTGTTCTGGATGGTAGTATCCAGGATGTTTTGCCTGTTCTGGATGGTAGAATCCAGAACGTTGTTCCTGTTCTGGATGGTAGTATCCAGAATATTGTTCCTGTTCTGGATGGTAGTATCCAGGATGTTTTGCCTGTTGTGGATGGTAGTATCCAGGATGTTTTGCCTGTTCTGGATGGTAGAATCCAGAACGTTGTTCCTGTTCTGGATGGTAGTATCCAGGATGTTCTTCCTGTTCTGGATGGTAGTATCCAGAACGTTGTTCCTGTTCGGGATGGTAGTATCCAGAACGTTGTTCCTATTCTGGATGGTAGTTTCCAGGATGTTGTTCCTGTTCTGGATGGTAGTATCCAGGATGTTGTTCCTGTTCTGGATGGTAGTATCCAGGATGTTGTTCCTGTTCTGGATGGTAGAATCCAGAACGCTGTTCCTGTTCTAGATGGTAGTATCCAGAATATTGTTCCTGTTCTGGATGGTAGAATCCAGAACGTTGTTCCTGTTCTGGATGGTAGTATCCAGGATGTTCTTCCTGTTCTGGATGGTAGTATCCAGAACGTTGTTCCTGTTCTGGATGGTAGTATCCAGAACGTTGTTCCTGTTCTGGATGGTAGTATCCAACATGTTGTTCCTGTTCTTGATGGTAGTATCCAGGATGTTGTTCCTGTTCTGGATGGTAGTATCCAGGATGTTGTTCCTGTTCTGGATGGTAGTATCCAGAACGTTGTTCATTTTCTGGATGGTAGTATCCACCATGTTTTTCCATTTCTGGATGGTACAAATCCAGAACGTTGATCCCTTTTGTGGATGGTAGTATCCAGGATGTTGTTCCTGTTCTGGATGGTAGAATGCAGAACGCTGTTCCTGTTCTGGATGTTAGTATCCAGAATATTGTTCCTGTTCTGGATGGTAGAATCCAGAACGTTGTTCCTGTTCCTGATGGTAGTATCCAGGATGTTCTTCCTGTTCTGGATGGTAGTATCCAGAACGTTGTTCCTGTTCGGGATGGTAGTATCCAGAACGTTGTTCCTGTTCTGGATGGTAGTATCCAGGATGTTCTTCCTGTTCTGGATGGTAGTATCCAGGATGTTGATCCTGATCTGGATAGTAGTATCCAGGATGTTGTTCCTGTTCTGGACTGTAGAATCCAGAATGTTGTTCCTGTTCTGGATGGTAGTGTCCAGTACGTTGTTCCTGTTCTGGATGGTAGTATCCAGGATGTTGTTCCTGTTCTGGATGGTAGAATCCAGAACGTTGTTCCTGTTCTGGATGGTAGAATCCAGAACGTTGTTCCTGTTCTGGATGGTAGTATCCAGAATATTTTTCCTGTTCTGGATGGTGGTATCCGGGATGTTGTTCCTGTTCTGGATGGTAGTATCCAGGATGATGTTCTTGTTCCGGATGGTAGAATCCAGAACGTTGTTCCTGTTCTGGATGGTAGTATCCAGGATGTTGTTCCTGTTCTGGATGGTAGTATCCAGAACGTTGTTCCTTTTCTGGATGGTAGAATCCAGAATGTTGTTCCTGTTCTGGAAGGTAGAATCCAGAATGTTGTTCCTGTTCTGGAAGGTAGTATCCAGAACATTGTTCCTGTTCTGGATGGTAGTATCAGAACATTGTTCCTGTTCTGGATGGTAGTATCCACCATGTTTTTCCATTTCTGGATGGTACAAATCCAGAACGTTGATCCCTTTTCTGGATGGTAGTATCCAGGATGTTGTTCCTGTTCTGGATGGTAGAATCCAGAACGCTGTTCCTGTTCTGGATGGTAGTATCCAGAATATTTTTCCTGTTCAGGATGGTAGTATCCGGAATGTTGTTCCATTTCTGGATGGTAGTATCCAGCATGTTGTTCCTTTTCTGGATGGTAGAATCCACCATGTTATTCCCTTTCTGGATGGTAGAATCCAGAACGCTATTCTTTTTCTGGACGGAAGAATCCTAAACGTTGTCCCTGTTCTGGATGGTAGAATCCAGAACGTTGTTCCTGTTCTGGATGGTAGTATCCAGAATATTGTTCCTGTTCTGGATGGTAGTATCCAGGATGTTTTGCCTGTTCTGGATGGTAGAATCCAGAACGTTGTTCCTGTTCTGGATGGTAGTATCCAGAATATTGTTCCTGTTCTGGATGGTAGTATCCAGGATGTTTTGCCTGTTCTGGATTGTAGAATCCAACATGTTATTCCTTTTCTGGATGGTAGAATCCAGAACGTTGTTCCTGTTCTGGATGGTCGAATCCATAACGCTGTTCCTGTTCTGGATGGTAGTATCCTGAACGTTGTTCCTGTTCTTGATGGTAGAATCCAGAACGTTGTTCCTGTTCTGGATGGTAGTGTCCAGAACGTTGTTCCTGTTCTGGATGGTAGTATCCAGGATGTTGTTCCTGTTCTGGATGGTAGTATCCAGAATATTTTCCTGTTCTGGATGGTGGTATCCGGGATGTTGTTGCTGTTCTGGATGGTAGTATCCAGGATGTTGTTCCTGTTCTGGATGGTAGTATCCAGAACGTTGTTCATTTTCTGGATGGTAGTATCCACCATGTTTTTCCATTTCTGGATGGTACAAATCCAGAACGTTGATCCCTTTTGTGGATGGTAGTATCCAGGATGTTGTTCCTGTTCTGGATGGTAGAATGCAGAACGCTGTTCCTGTTCTGGATGGTAGAATCCAGAACGTTGTTCCTGTTCTGGATGGTAGTATCCAGGATGTTCTTCCTGTTCTGGATGGTAGTATCCAGGATGTTGATCCTGATCTGGATAGTAGTATCCAGGATGTTGTTCCTGTTCTGGACTGTAGAATCCAGAATGTTGTTCCTGTTCTGGATGGTAGTGTCCAGTACGTTGTTCCTGTTCTGGATGGTAGTATCCAGGATGTTGTTCCTGTTCTGGATGGTAGAATCCAGAACGTTGTTCCTGTTCTGGATGGTAGAATCCAGAACGTTGTTCCTGTTCTGGATGGTAGTATCCAGAATATTTTTCCTGTTCTGGATGGTGGTATCCGGGATGTTGTTCCTGTTCTGGATGGTAGTATCCAGGATGATGTTCTTGTTCCGGATGGTACAAATCCAGAACGTTGATCCCTTTTGTGGATGGTAGTATCCAGGATGTTGTTCCTGTTCTGGATGGTAGAATGCAGAACGTTGTTCCTTTTCTGGATGGTAGAATCCAGAATGTTGTTCCTGTTCTGGAAGGTAGAATCCAGAATGTTGTTCCTGTTCTGGAAGGTAGTATCCAGAACATTGTTCCTGTTCTGGATGGTAGTATCAGAACATTGTTCCTGTTCTGGATGGTAGTATCCACCATGTTTTTCCATTTCTGGATGGTACAAATCCAGAACGTTGATCCCTTTTCTGGATGGTAGTATCCAGGATGTTGTTCCTGTTCTGGATGGTAGAATCCAGAACGCTGTTCCTGTTCTGGATGGTAGTATCCAGAATATTTTTCCTGTTCAGGATGGTAGTATCCGGAATGTTGTTCCATTTCTGGATGGTAGTATCCAGCATGTTGTTCCTTTTCTGGATGGTAGAATCCACCATGTTATTCCCTTTCTGGATGGTAGAATCCAGAACGCTATTCTTTTTCTGGACGGAAGAATCCTAAACGTTGTCCCTGTTCTGGATGGTAGAATCCAGAACGTTGTTCCTGTTCTGGATGGTAGTATCCAGAATATTGTTCCTGTTCTGGATGGTAGTATCCAGGATGTTTTGCCTGTTCTGGATTGTAGAATCCAACATGTTATTCCTTTTCTGGATGGTAGAATCCAGAACGTTGTTCCTGTTCTGGATGGTAGTATCCAGAACGTTGTTCCTGTTCTGGATGGTAGTATCCTGAACGTTGTTCCTGTTCTTGATGGTAGAATCCAGAACGTTGTTCCTGTTCTGGATGGTAGTGTCCAGAACGTTGTTCCTGTTCTGGATGGTAGTATCCAGAATATTGTTCCTGTTCTGGATGGTAGTATCCAGGATGTTTTGCCTGTTCTGGATTGTAGAATCCAACATGTTATTCCTTTTCTGGATGGTAGAATCCAGAACGTTGTTCCTGTTCTGGATGGTAGTATCCAGAACGTTGTTCCTGTTCTGGATGGTAGTATCCTGAACGTTGTTCCTGTTCTTGATGGTAGAATCCAGAACGTTGTTCCTGTTCTGGATGGTAGTGTCCAGAACGTTGTTCCTGTTCTGGATGGTAGTATCCAGGATGTTGTTCCTGTTCTGGATGGTAGTATCCAGAATATTTTCCTGTTCTGGATGGTGGTATCCGGGATGTTGTTGCTGTTCTGGATGGTAGTATCCAGGATGTTCTTCCTGTTCTGGATGGTAGTATCCAGAACGTTGTTCCTGTTCGGGATGGTAGTATCCAGAACGTTGTTCCTATTCTGGATGGTAGTTTCCAGGATGTTGTCACTGTTCTGGATGGTAGTATCCAGGATGTTGTTCCTGTTCTGGATGGTAGAATCCAGAACGCTGTTCCTGTTCTGGATGGTAGTATCCAGAATATTGTTCCTGTTCTGGATGGTAGAATCCAGAACGTTGTTCCTGTTCTGGATGGTAGTATCCAGGATGTTCTTCCTGTTCTGGATGGTAGTATCCAGAACGTTGTTCCTGTTCTGGATGGTAGTATCCAGAACGTTGTTCCTGTTCTGGATGGTAGTATCCAGGATGTTCTTCCTGTTCTGGATGGTAGTATCCAGAACATTGTTCCTGTTCTGGATGGTAGTATCCAGAACGTTGTTCCTGTTCTGGATGGTAGTATCCAACATGTTGTTCCTGTTCTTGATGGTAGTATCCAGGATGTTGTTCCTGTTCTGGATGGTAGTATCCAGGATGTTGTTCCTGTTCTGGATGGTAGTATCCAGAACGTTGTTCATTTTCTGGATGGTAGTATCCACCATGTTTTTCCATTTCTGGATGGTACAAATCCAGAACGTTGATCCCTTTTGTGGATGGTAGTATCCAGGATGTTGTTCCTGTTCTGGACGGTAGAATGCAGAACGCTGTTCCTGTTCTGGATGTTAGTATCAAGAATATTGTTCCTGTTCTGGATGTTAGTATCCAGAATATTGTTCCTGTTCTGGATGGTAGAATCCAGAACGTTGTTCCTGTTCTGGATGGTAGAATCCAGAACGTTGTTCCTGTTCTGGATGGTAGTATCCAGGATGTTTTGCCTGTTCTGGATTGTAGAATCCAACATGTTATTCCTTTTCTGGATGGTAGAATCCAGAATGTTGTTTCTGTTCTGGATGGTCGAATCCATAACGCTGTTCCTGTTCTGGATGGTCGAATCCATAACGCTGTTCCTGTTCTGGATGGTAGTATCCAGAACGTTGTTCCTGTTCTGGTTGGTAGTATCCTGAACGTTGTTCCTGTTCTTGATGGTAGAATCCAGAACGTTTTTCCTGTTCTGGATGGTAGTGTCCAGAACGTTGTTCCTGTTCTGGATGGTAGTATCCAGGATGTTGTTCCTGTTCTGGATGGTAGTATCCAGAATATTTTCCTGTTCTGGATGGTGGTATCCGGGATGTTGTTGCTGTTCTGGATGGTAGTATCCAGGATGTTCTTCCTGTTCTGGATGGTAGTATCCAGAACGTTGTTCCGGTTCGGGATGGTAGTCTCCAGAACGTTGTTCCTGTTCTGGATGGTAGTATCCAGAATATTGTTCCTGTTCTGGATGGTAGTATCCAGGATGTTTTGCCTGTTCTGGATGGTAGAATCCAGAACGTTGTTCCTGTTCTGGATGGTAGTATCCAGAATATTGTTCCTGTTCTGGATGGTAGTATCCAGGATGTTTTGCCTGTTGTGGATGGTAGTATCCAGGATGTTTTGCCTGTTCTGGATGGTAGAATCCAGAACGTTGTTCCTGTTCTGGATGGTAGTATCCAGGATGTTCTTCCTGTTCTGGATGGTAGTATCCAGAACGTTGTTCCTGTTCGGGATGGTAGTATCCAGGACGTTGTTCCTATTCTGGATGGTAGTTTCCAGGATGTTGTTCCTGTTCTGGATGGTAGTATCCAGGATGTTGTTCCTGTTCTGGATGGTAGTATCCAGGATGTTGTTCCTGTTCTGGATGGTAGAATCCAGAACGCTGTTCCTGTTCTAGATGGTAGTATCCAGAATATTGTTCCTGTTCTGGATGGTAGAATCCAGAACGTTGTTCCTGTTCTGGATGGTAGTATCCAGCATGTTCTTCCTGTTCTGGATGGTAGTATCCAGAACGTTGTTCCTGTTCTGGATGGTAGTATCCAACATGTTGTTCCTGTTCTGGATGGTAGTATCCAGGATGTTGTTCCTGTTCTGGATGGTAGTATCCAGGATGTTGTTCCTGTTCTGGATGGTAGTATCCAGGATGTTGTTCCTGTTCTGGATGGTAGTATCCAGGATGTTGTTCCTGTTCTGGATGGTAGTATCCAGGATGTTGTTCCTGTTCTAGATGGTAGTATCCAGAATATTGTTCCTGTTCTGGATGGTAGAATCCAGAACGTTGTTCCTGTTCTGGATGGTAGTATCCAGGATGTTCTTCCTGTTCTGGATGGTAGTATCCAGAACGTTGTTCCTGTTCTGGATGGTAGTATCCAACATGTTGTTCCTGTTCTGGATGGTAGTATCCAGGATGTTGTTCCTGTTCTGGATGGTAGTATCCAGGATGTTGTTCCTGTTCTGGATGGTAGTATCCAGAACGTTGTTCATTTTCTGGATGGTAGTATCCACCATGTTTTTCCATTTCTGGATGGTACAAATCCAGAACGTTGATCCCTTTTGTGGATGGTAGTATCCAGGATGTTGTTCCTGTTCTGGATGGTAGAATGCAGAACGCTGTTCCTGTTCTGGATGTTAGTATCCAGAATATTGTTCCTGTTCTGGATGGTAGAATCCAGAACGTTGTTCCTGTTCTGGATGGTAGTATCCAGGATGTTCTTCCTGTTCTGGATGGTAGTATCCAGAACGTTGTTCCTGTTCGGGATGGTAGTATCCAGAACGTTGTTCCTGTTCTGGATGGTAGTATCCAGAATATTCTTCCTGTTCTGGATGGTAGTATCCAGGATGTTGATCCTGATCTGGATAGTAGTATCCAGGATGTTGTTCCTGTTCTGGACTGTAGAATCCAGGATGTTGTTCCTGTTCTGGATGGTAGTGTCCAGTACGTTGTTCCTGTTCTGGATGGTAGTATCCAGGATGTTGTTCCTGTTCTGGATGGTAGAATCCAGAACGTTGTTCCTGTTCTGGATGGTAGTATCCAGAATATTTTTCCTGTTCTGGATGGTGGTATCCGGGATGTTGTTCCTGTTCTGGATGGTGGTATCCGGGATGTTGTTCCTGTTCTGGATGGTAGTATCCAGGATGATGTTCTTGTTCCGGATGGTAGAATCCAGAACGTTGTTCCTGTTCTGGATGGTAGTATCCAGGATGTTGTTCCTGTTCTGGATGGTAGTATCCAGAACGTTGTTCCTTTTCTGGATGGTAGAATCCAGAATGTTGTTCCTGTTCTGGAAGGTAGAATCCAGAATGTTGTTCCTGTTCTGGAAGGTAGTATCCAGAACATTGTTCCTGTTCTGGATGGTAGTATCAGAACATTGTTCCTGTTCTGGATGGTAGTATCCACCATGTTTTTCCATTTCTGGATGGTACAAATCCAGAACGTTGATCCCTTTTCTGGATGGTAGTATCCAGGATGTTGTTCCTGTTCTGGATGGTAGAATCCAGAACGCTGTTCCTGTTCTGGATGGTAGTATCCAGAATATTTTTCCTGTTCAGGATGGTAGTATCCGGAATGTTGTTCCATTTCTGGATGGTAGTATCCAGCATGTTGTTCCTTTTCTGGATGGTAGAATCCACCATGTTATTCCCTTTCTGGATGGTAGAATCCAGAACGCTATTCTTTTTCTGGACGGAAGAATCCTAAACGTTGTCCCTGTTCTGGATGGTAGAATCCAGAACGTTGTTCCTGTTCTGGATGGTAGTATCCAGAATATTGTTCCTGTTCTGGATGGTAGTATCCAGGATGTTTTGCCTGTTCTGGATGGTAGAATCCAGAACGTTGTTCCTGTTCTGGATGGTAGTATCCAGAATATTGTTCCTGTTCTGGATGGTAGTATCCAGGATGTTTTGCCTGTTCTGGATTGTAGAATCCAACATGTTATTCCTTTTCTGGATGGTAGAATCCAGAACGTTGTTCCTGTTCTGGATGGTCGAATCCATAACGCTGTTCCTGTTCTGGATGGTCGAATCCATAACGCTGTTCCTGTTCTGGATGGTAGTATCCAGAACGTTGTTCCTGTTCTGGTTGGTAGTATCCTGAACGTTGTTCCTGTTCTTGATGGTAGAGTCCAGAACGTTGTTCCTGTTCTGGATGGTAGTGTCCAGAACGTTGTTCCTGTTCTGGATGGTAGTATCCAGGATGTTGTTCCTGTTCTGGATGGTAGTATCCAGAATATTTTCCTGTTCTGGATGGTGGTATCCGGGATGTTGTTGCTGTTCTGGATGGTAGTATCCAGGATGTTCTTCCTGTTCTGGATGGTAGTATCCAGGATGTTTTGCCTGTTGTGGATGGTAGTATCCAGGATGTTTTGCCTGTTCTGGATGGTAGAATCCAGAACGTTGTTCCTGTTCTGGATGGTAGTATCCAGGATGTTCTTCCTGTTCTGGATGGTAGTATCCAGAACGTTGTTCCTATTCTGGATGGTAGTTTCCAGGATGTTCTTCCTGTTCTGGATGGTAGTATCCAGAACGTTGTTCCTGTTCTGGATGGTAGTATCCAGAACGTTGTTCCTGTTCTGGATGGTAGTATCCAGAATATTCTTCCTGTTCTGGATGGTAGTATCCAGGATGTTGATCCTGATCTGGATAGTAGTATCCAGGATGTTGTTCCTGTTCTGGACTGTAGAATCCAGGATGTTGTTCCTGTTCTGGATGGTAGTGTCCAGTACGTTGTTCCTGTTCTGGATGGTAGTATCCAGGATGTTGTTCCTGTTCTGGATGGTAGAATCCAGAACGTTGTTCCTGTTCTGGATGGTAGTATCCAGAATATTTTTCCTGTTCTGGATGGTGGTATCCGGGATGTTGTTCCTGTTCTGGATGGTGGTATCCGGGATGTTGTTCCTGTTCTGGATGGTAGTATCCAGGATGATGTTCTTGTTCCGGATGGTAGAATCCAGAACGTTGTTCCTGTTCTGGATGGTAGTATCCAGGATGTTGTTCCTGTTCTGGATGGTAGTATCCAGAACGTTGTTCCTTTTCTGGATGGTAGAATCCAGAATGTTGTTCCTGTTCTGGAAGGTAGAATCCAGAATGTTGTTCCTGTTCTGGAAGGTAGTATCCAGAACATTGTTCCTGTTCTGGATGGTAGTATCAGAACATTGTTCCTGTTCTGGATGGTAGTATCCACCATGTTTTTCCATTTCTGGATGGTACAAATCCAGAACGTTGATCCCTTTTCTGGATGGTAGTATCCAGGATGTTGTTCCTGTTCTGGATGGTAGAATCCAGAACGCTGTTCCTGTTCTGGATGGTAGTATCCAGAATATTTTTCCTGTTCAGGATGGTAGTATCCGGAATGTTGTTCCATTTCTGGATGGTAGTATCCAGCATGTTGTTCCTTTTCTGGATGGTAGAATCCACCATGTTATTCCCTTTCTGGATGGTAGAATCCAGAACGCTATTCTTTTTCTGGACGGAAGAATCCTAAACGTTGTCCCTGTTCTGGATGGTAGAATCCAGAACGTTGTTCCTGTTCTGGATGGTAGTATCCAGAATATTGTTCCTGTTCTGGATGGTAGTATCCAGGATGTTTTGCCTGTTCTGGATGGTA
Source organism: Telmatherina bonti (assembly GCF_933228915.1). Classification (NCBI taxonomy): domain Eukaryota; kingdom Metazoa; phylum Chordata; class Actinopteri; order Atheriniformes; family Telmatherinidae; genus Telmatherina; species Telmatherina bonti. The sequence goes on along the minus strand of NC_136621.1, from coordinate 43,358,531 downwards.
GAATCCAGAACGTTGTTCCTGTTCTGGATGGTAGTATCCAGAATATTGTTCCTGTTCTGGATGGTAGTATCCAGGATGTTTTGCCTGTTCTGGATTGTAGAATCCAACATGTTATTCCTTTTCTGGATGGTAGAATCCAGAACGTTGTTCCTGTTCTGGATGGTCGAATCCATAACGCTGTTCCTGTTCTGGATGGTCGAATCCATAACGCTGTTCCTGTTCTGGATGGTAGTATCCAGAACGTTGTTCCTGTTCTGGTTGGTAGTATCCTGAACGTTGTTCCTGTTCTTGATGGTAGAATCCAGAACGTTGTTCCTGTTCTGGATGGTAGTGTCCAGAACGTTGTTCCTGTTCTGGATGGTAGTATCCAGGATGTTGTTCCTGTTCTGGATGGTAGTATCCAGAATATTTTCCTGTTCTGGATGGTGGTATCCGGGATGTTGTTGCTGTTCTGGATGGTAGTATCCAGGATGTTCTTCCTGTTCTGGATGGTAGTATCCAGGATGTTTTGCCTGTTGTGGATGGTAGTATCCAGGATGTTTTGCCTGTTCTGGATGGTAGAATCCAGAACGTTGTTCCTGTTCTGGATGGTAGTATCCAGGATGTTCTTCCTGTTCTGGATGGTAGTATCCAGAACGTTGTTCCTATTCTGGATGGTAGTTTCCAGGATGTTCTTCCTGTTCTGGATGGTAGTATCCAGAACGTTGTTCCTGTTCTGGATGGTAGTATCCAGAACGTTGTTCCTGTTCTGGATGGTAGTATCCAGAATATTCTTCCTGTTCTGGATGGTAGTATCCAGGATGTTGATCCTGATCTGGATAGTAGTATCCAGGATGTTGTTCCTGTTCTGGACTGTAGAATCCAGGATGTTGTTCCTGTTCTGGATGGTAGTGTCCAGTACGTTGTTCCTGTTCTGGATGGTAGTATCCAGGATGTTGTTCCTGTTCTGGATGGTAGAATCCAGAACGTTGTTCCTGTTCTGGATGGTAGTATCCAGAATATTTTTCCTGTTCTGGATGGTGGTATCCGGGATGTTGTTCCTGTTCTGGATGGTGGTATCCGGGATGTTGTTCCTGTTCTGGATGGTAGTATCCAGGATGATGTTCTTGTTCCGGATGGTAGAATCCAGAACGTTGTTCCTGTTCTGGATGGTAGTATCCAGGATGTTGTTCCTGTTCTGGATGGTAGTATCCAGAACGTTGTTCCTTTTCTGGATGGTAGAATCCAGAATGTTGTTCCTGTTCTGGAAGGTAGAATCCAGAATGTTGTTCCTGTTCTGGAAGGTAGTATCCAGAACATTGTTCCTGTTCTGGATGGTAGTATCAGAACATTGTTCCTGTTCTGGATGGTAGTATCCACCATGTTTTTCCATTTCTGGATGGTACAAATCCAGAACGTTGATCCCTTTTCTGGATGGTAGTATCCAGGATGTTGTTCCTGTTCTGGATGGTAGAATCCAGAACGCTGTTCCTGTTCTGGATGGTAGTATCCAGAATATTTTTCCTGTTCAGGATGGTAGTATCCGGAATGTTGTTCCATTTCTGGATGGTAGTATCCAGCATGTTGTTCCTTTTCTGGATGGTAGAATCCACCATGTTATTCCCTTTCTGGATGGTAGAATCCAGAACGCTATTCTTTTTCTGGACGGAAGAATCCTAAACGTTGTCCCTGTTCTGGATGGTAGAATCCAGAACGTTGTTCCTGTTCTGGATGGTAGTATCCAGAATATTGTTCCTGTTCTGGATGGTAGTATCCAGGATGTTTTGCCTGTTCTGGATGGTAGAATCCAGAACGTTGTTCCTGTTCTGGATGGTAGTATCCAGAATATTGTTCCTGTTCTGGATGGTAGTATCCAGGATGTTTTGCCTGTTCTGGATTGTAGAATCCAACATGTTATTCCTTTTCTGGATGGTAGAATCCAGAACGTTGTTCCTGTTCTGGATGGTCGAATCCATAACGCTGTTCCTGTTCTGGATGGTCGAATCCATAACGCTGTTCCTGTTCTGGATGGTAGTATCCAGAACGTTGTTCCTGTTCTGGTTGGTAGTATCCTGAACGTTGTTCCTGTTCTTGATGGTAGAATCCAGAACGTTGTTCCTGTTCTGGATGGTAGTGTCCAGAACGTTGTTCCTGTTCTGGATGGTAGTATCCAGGATGTTGTTCCTGTTCTGGATGGTAGTATCCAGAATATTTTCCTGTTCTGGATGGTGGTATCCGGGATGTTGTTGCTGTTCTGGATGGTAGTATCCAGGATGTTCTTCCTGTTCTGGATGGTAGTATCCAGGATGTTTTGCCTGTTGTGGATGGTAGTATCCAGGATGTTTTGCCTGTTCTGGATGGTAGAATCCAGAACGTTGTTCCTGTTCTGGATGGTAGTATCCAGGATGTTCTTCCTGTTCTGGATGGTAGTATCCAGAACGTTGTTCCTGTTCGGGATGGTAGTATCCAGAACGTTGTTCCTATTCTGGATGGTAGTTTCCAGGATGTTGTTCCTGTTCTGGATGGTAGTATCCAGAACGTTGTTCCTGTTCTGGATGGTAGTATCCAACATGTTGTTCCTGTTCTGGATGGTAGTATCCAGGATGTTGTTCCTGTTCTGGATGGTAGTATCCAGGATGTTGTTCCTGTTCTGCATGGTAGTATCCAGAACGTTGTTCATTTTCTGGATGGTAGTATCCACCATGTTTTTCCATTTCTGGATGGTACAAATCCAGAACGTTGATCCCTTTTGTGGATGGTAGTATCCAGGATGTTGTTCCTGTTCTGGATGGTAGAATGCAGAACGCTGTTCCTGTTCTGGATGTTAGTATCCAGAATATTGTTCCTGTTCTGGATGGTAGAATCCAGAACGTTGTTCCTGTTCTGGATGGTAGTATCCAGGATGTTCTTCCTGTTCTGGATGGTAGTATCCAGAACGTTGTTCCTGTTCGGGATGGTAGTATCCAGAACGTTGTTCCTGTTCTGGATGGTAGTATCCAGAATATTCTTCCTGTTCTGGATGGTAGTATCCAGGATGTTGATCCTGATCTGGATAGTAGTATCCAGGATGTTGTTCCTGTTCTGGACTGTAGAATCCAGGATGTTGTTCCTGTTCTGGATGGTAGTGTCCAGTACGTTGTTCCTGTTCTGGATGGTAGTATCCAGGATGTTGTTCCTGTTCTGGATGGTAGAATCCAGAACGTTGTTCCTGTTCTGGATGGTAGTATCCAGAATATTTTTCCTGTTCTGGATGGTGGTATCCGGGATGTTGTTCCTGTTCTGGATGGTGGTATCCGGGATGTTGTTCCTGTTCTGGATGGTAGTATCCAGGATGATGTTCTTGTTCCGGATGGTAGAATCCAGAACGTTGTTCCTGTTCTGGATGGTAGTATCCAGGATGTTGTTCCTGTTCTGGATGGTAGTATCCAGAACGTTGTTCCTTTTCTGGATGGTAGAATCCAGAATGTTGTTCCTGTTCTGGAAGGTAGAATCCAGAATGTTGTTCCTGTTCTGGAAGGTAGTATCCAGAACATTGTTCCTGTTCTGGATTGTAGTATCAGAACATTGTTCCTGTTCTGGATGGTAGTATCCACCATGTTTTTCCATTTCTGGATGGTACAAATCCAGAACGTTGATCCCTTTTCTGGATGGTAGTATCCAGGATGTTGTTCCTGTTCTGGATGGTAGAATCCAGAACGCTGTTCCTGTTCTGGATGGTAGTATCCAGAATATTTTTCCTGTTCAGGATGGTAGTATCCGGAATGTTGTTCCATTTCTGGATGGTAGTATCCAGCATGTTGTTCCTTTTCTGGATGGTAGAATCCACCATGTTATTCCCTTTCTGGATGGTAGAATCCAGAACGCTATTCTTTTTCTGGACGGAAGAATCCTAAACGTTGTCCCTGTTCTGGATGGTAGAATCCAGAACGTTGTTCCTGTTCTGGATGGTAGTATCCAGAATATTGTTCCTGTTCTGGATGGTAGTATCCAGGATGTTTTGCCTGTTCTGGATGGTAGAATCCAGAACGTTGTTCCTGTTCTGGATGGTAGTATCCAGAATATTGTTCCTGTTCTGGATGGTAGTATCCAGGATGATGTTCTTGTTCCGGATGGTAGAATCCAGAACGTTGTTCCTGTTCTGGATGGTAGTATCCAGGATGTTGTTCCTGTTCTGGATGGTAGTATCCAGAACGTTGTTCCTTTTCTGGATGGTAGAATCCAGAATGTTGTTCCTGTTCTGGAAGGTAGAATCCAGAATGTTGTTCCTGTTCTGGAAGGTAGTATCCAGAACATTGTTCCTGTTCTGGATGGTAGTATCAGAACATTGTTCCTGTTCTGGATGGTAGTATCCACCATGTTTTTCCATTTCTGGATGGTACAAATCCAGAACGTTGATCCCTTTTCTGGATGGTAGTATCCAGGATGTTGTTCCTGTTCTGGATGGTAGAATCCAGAACGCTGTTCCTGTTCTGGATGGTAGTATCCAGAATATTTTTCCTGTTCAGGATGGTAGTATCCGGAATGTTGTTCCATTTCTGGATGGTAGTATCCAGCATGTTGTTCCTTTTCTGGATGGTAGAATCCACCATGTTATTCCCTTTCTGGATGGTAGAATCCAGAACGCTATTCTTTTTCTGGACGGAAGAATCCTAAACGTTGTCCCTGTTCTGGATGGTAGAATCCAGAACGTTGTTCCTGTTCTGGATGGTAGTATCCAGAATATTGTTCCTGTTCTGGATGGTAGTATCCAGGATGTTTTGCCTGTTCTGGATGGTAGAATCCAGAACGTTGTTCCTGTTCTGGATGGTAGTATCCAGAATATTGTTCCTGTTCTGGATGGTAGTATCCAGGATGTTTTGCCTGTTCTGGATTGTAGAATCCAACATGTTATTCCTTTTCTGGATGGTAGAATCCAGAACGTTGTTCCTGTTCTGGATGGTCGAATCCATAACGCTGTTCCTGTTCTGGATGGTCGAATCCATAACGCTGTTCCTGTTCTGGATGGTAGTATCCAGAACGTTGTTCCTGTTCTGGTTGGTAGTATCCTGAACGTTGTTCCTGTTCTTGATGGTAGAATCCAGAACGTTGTTCCTGTTCTGGATGGTAGTGTCCAGAACGTTGTTCCTGTTCTGGATGGTAGTATCCAGGATGTTGTTCCTGTTCTGGATGGTAGTATCCAGAATATTTTCCTGTTCTGGATGGTGGTATCCGGGATGTTGTTGCTGTTCTGGATGGTAGTATCCAGGATGTTTTGCCTGTTGTGGATGGTAGTATCCAGGATGTTTTGCCTGTTCTGGATGGTAGAATCCAGAACGTTGTTCCTGTTCTGGATGGTAGTATCCAGGATGTTCTTCCTGTTCTGGATGGTAGTATCCAGAACGTTGTTCCTGTTCGGGATGGTAGTATCCAGAACGTTGTTCCTATTCTGGATGGTAGTTTCCAGGATGTTGTTCCTGTTCTGGATGGTAGTATCCAGAACGTTGTTCCTGTTCTGGATGGTAGTATCCAACATGTTGTTCCTGTTCTGGATGGTAGTATCCAGGATGTTGTTCCTGTTCTGGATGGTAGTATCCAGGATGTTGTTCCTGTTCTGCATGGTAGTATCCAGAACGTTGTTCATTTTCTGGATGGTAGTATCCACCATGTTTTTCCATTTCTGGATGGTACAAATCCAGAACGTTGATCCCTTTTGTGGATGGTAGTATCCAGGATGTTGTTCCTGTTCTGGATGGTAGAATGCAGAACGCTGTTCCTGTTCTGGATGTTAGTATCCAGAATATTGTTCCTGTTCTGGATGGTAGAATCCAGAACGTTGTTCCTGTTCTGGATGGTAGTATCCAGGATGTTCTTCCTGTTCTGGATGGTAGTATCCAGAACGTTGTTCCTGTTCGGGATGGTAGTATCCAGAACGTTGTTCCTGTTCTGGATGGTAGTATCCAGAATATTCTTCCTGTTCTGGATGGTAGTATCCAGGATGTTGATCCTGATCTGGATAGTAGTATCCAGGATGTTGTTCCTGTTCTGGACTGTAGAATCCAGGATGTTGTTCCTGTTCTGGATGGTAGTGTCCAGTACGTTGTTCCTGTTCTGGATGGTAGTATCCAGGATGTTGTTCCTGTTCTGGATGGTAGAATCCAGAACGTTGTTCCTGTTCTGGATGGTAGTATCCAGAATATTTTTCCTGTTCTGGATGGTGGTATCCGGGATGTTGTTCCTGTTCTGGATGGTGGTATCCGGGATGTTGTTCCTGTTCTGGATGGTAGTATCCAGGATGATGTTCTTGTTCCGGATGGTAGAATCCAGAACGTTGTTCCTGTTCTGGATGGTAGTATCCAGGATGTTGTTCCTGTTCTGCATGGTAGTATCCAGAACGTTGTTCATTTTCTGGATGGTAGTATCCACCATGTTTTTCCATTTCTGGATGGTACAAATCCAGAACGTTGATCCCTTTTGTGGATGGTAGTATCCAGGATGTTGTTCCTGTTCTGGATGGTAGAATGCAGAACGCTGTTCCTGTTCTGGATGGTAGAATCCAGAACGTTGTTCCTGTTCTGGATGGTAGTATCCAGGATGTTCTTCCTGTTCTGGATGGTAGTATCCAGAACGTTGTTCCTGTTCGGGATGGTAGTATCCAGAATATTCTTCCTGTTCTGGATGGTAGTATCCAGGATGTTGATCCTGATCTGGATAGTAGTATCCAGGATGTTGTTCCTGTTCTGGACTGTAGAATCCAGGATGTTGTTCCTGTTCTGGATGGTAGTGTCCAGTACGTTGTTCCTGTTCTGGATGGTAGTATCCAGGATGTTGTTCCTGTTCTGGATGGTAGAATCCAGAACGTTGTTCCTGTTCTGGATGGTAGTATCCAGAATATTTTTCCTGTTCTGGATGGTGGTATCCGGGATGTTGTTCCTGTTCTGGATGGTGGTATCCGGGATGTTGTTCCTGTTCTGGATGGTAGTATCCAGGATGATGTTCTTGTTCCGGATGGTAGAATCCAGAACGTTGTTCCTGTTCTGGATGGTAGTATCCAGGATGTTGTTCCTGTTCTGGATGGTAGTATCCAGAACGTTGTTCCTTTTCTGGATGGTAGAATCCAGAATGTTGTTCCTGTTCTGGAAGGTAGAATCCAGAATGTTGTTCCTGTTCTGGAAGGTAGTATCCAGAACATTGTTCCTGTTCTGGATGGTAGTATCAGAACATTGTTCCTGTTCTGGATGGTAGTATCCACCATGTTTTTCCATTTCTGGATGGTACAAATCCAGAACGTTGATCCCTTTTCTGGATGGTAGTATCCAGGATGTTGTTCCTGTTCTGGATGGTAGAATCCAGAACGCTGTTCCTGTTCTGGATGGTAGTATCCAGAATATTTTTCCTGTTCAGGATGGTAGTATCCGGAATGTTGTTCCATTTCTGGATGGTAGTATCCAGCATGTTGTTCCTTTTCTGGATGGTAGAATCCACCATGTTATTCCCTTTCTGGATGGTAGAATCCAGAACGCTATTCTTTTTCTGGACGGAAGAATCCTAAACGTTGTCCCTGTTCTGGATGGTAGAATCCAGAACGTTGTTCCTGTTCTGGATGGTAGTATCCAGAATATTGTTCCTGTTCTGGATGGTAGTATCCAGGATGTTTTGCCTGTTCTGGATGGTAGAATCCAGAACGTTGTTCCTGTTCTGGATGGTAGTATCCAGAATATTGTTCCTGTTCTGGATGGTAGTATCCAGGATGTTTTGCCTGTTCTGGATTGTAGAATCCAACATGTTATTCCTTTTCTGGATGGTAGAATCCAGAACGTTGTTCCTGTTCTGGATGGTCGAATCCATAACGCTGTTCCTGTTCTGGATGGTCGAATCCATAACGCTGTTCCTGTTCTGGATGGTAGTATCCAGAACGTTGTTCCTGTTCTGGTTGGTAGTATCCTGAACGTTGTTCCTGTTCTTGATGGTAGAATCCAGAACGTTGTTCCTGTTCTGGATGGTAGTGTCCAGAACGTTGTTCCTGTTCTGGATGGTAGTATCCAGGATGTTGTTCCTGTTCTGGATGGTAGTATCCAGAATATTTTCCTGTTCTGGATGGTGGTATCCGGGATGTTGTTGCTGTTCTGGATGGTAGTATCCAGGATGTTCTTCCTGTTCTGGATGGTAGTATCCAGGATGTTTTGCCTGTTGTGGATGGTAGTATCCAGGATGTTTTGCCTGTTCTGGATGGTAGAATCCAGAACGTTGTTCCTGTTCTGGATGGTAGTATCCAGGATGTTCTTCCTGTTCTGGATGGTAGTATCCAGAACGTTGTTCCTGTTCGGGATGGTAGTATCCAGAACGTTGTTCCTATTCTGGATGGTAGTTTCCAGGATGTTGTTCCTGTTCTGGATGGTAGTATCCAGGATGTTGTTCCTGTTCTGGATGGTAGTATCCAGGATGTTGTTCCTGTTCTGGATGGTAGAATCCAGAACGCTGTTCCTGTTCTAGATGGTAGTATCCAGAATATTGTTCCTGTTCTGGATGGTAGAATCCAGAACGTTGTTCCTGTTCTGGATGGTAGTATCCAGGATGTTCTTCCTGTTCTGGATGGTAGTATCCAGAACGTTGTTCCTGTTCGGGATGGTAGTATCCAGAACGTTGTTCCTGTTCTGGATGGTAGTATCCAGGATGTTGATCCTGATCTGGATAGTAGTATCCAGGATGTTGTTCCTGTTCTGGATTGTAGAATCCAGAATGTTGTTCCTGTTCTGGATGGTAGTGTCCAGTACGTTGTTCCTGTTCTGGATGGTAGTATCCAGGATGTTGTTCCTGTTCTGGATGGTAGAATCCAGAACGTTGTTCCTGTTCTGGATGGTAGAATCCAGAACGTTGTTCCTGTTCTGGATGGTAGAATCCAGAACGTTGTTCCTGTTCTGGATGGTAGTATCCAGAATATTTTTCCTGTTCTGGATGGTGGTATCCGGGATGTTGTTCCTGTTCTGGATGGTAGTATCCAGGAAGATGTTCTTGTTCCGGATGGTAGAATCCAGAACGTTGTTCCTGTTCTGGATGGTAGTATCCACGATGTTGTTCCTGTTCTGGATGGTAGTATCCAGAACGTTGTTCCTGTTCTGGAAGGTAGAATCCAGGATGATGTTCTTGTTCCGGATGGTAGAATCCAGAACGTTGTTCCTGTTCTGGATGGTAGTATCCAGGATGTTGTTCCTGTTCTGGATGGTAGTATCCAGAACGTTGTTCCTGTTCTGGAAGGTAGAATCCAGAATGTTGTTCCTGTTCTGGAAGGTAGAATCCAGAATGTTCCTTTTCTGGAAGGTAGTATCCAGAACATTGTTCCTGTTCTGGATGGTAGTATCAGAACATTGTTCCTGTTCTGGATGGTAGTATCCATCATGTTTTTCCATTTCTGGATGGTACAAATCCAGAACGTTGATCCCTTTTCTGGATGGTAGTATCCAGGATGTTGTTCCTTTTCTGGATGGTAGAATCCAGAACGCTGTTCCTGTTCTGGATGGTAGTATCCAGAATATTTTTCCTGTTCAGGATGGTAGTATCCGGAATGTTGTTCCATTTCTGGATGGTAGTATCCAGCATGTTGTTCCTTTTCTGGATGTTAGAATCCACCATGTTATTCCCTTTCTGGATGGTAGAATCCAGAACGCTATTCTTTTTCTGGACGGAAGAATCCTAAACGTTGTCCCTGTTCTGGATGGTAGAATCCAGAACGTTGTTCCTGTTCTGGATGGTAGTATCCAGAATATTGTTCCTGTTCTGGATGGTAGTATCAGAACATTGTTCCTGTTCTGGATGGTAGTATCCATCATGTTTTTCCATTTCTGGATGGTACAAATCCAGAACGTTGATCCCTTTTCTGGATGGTAGTATCCAGGATGTTGTTCCTTTTCTGGATGGTAGAATCCAGAACGCTGTTCCTGTTCTGGATGGTAGTATCCAGAATATTTTTCCTGTTCAGGATGGTAGTATCCGGAATGTTGTTCCATTTCTGGATGGTAGTATCCAGCATGTTGTTCCTTTTCTGGATGTTAGAATCCACCATGTTATTCCCTTTCTGGATGGTAGAATCCAGAACGCTATTCTTTTTCTGGACGGAAGAATCCTAAACGTTGTCCCTGTTCTGGATGGTAGAATCCAGAACGTTGTTCCTGTTCTGGATGGTAGTATCCAGAATATTGTTCCTGTTCTTGATGGTAGAATCCAGAACGTTGTTCCTGTTCTGGATGGTAGTGTCCAGAACGTTGTTCCTGTTCTGGATGGTAGTATCCAGGATGTTGTTCCTGTTCTGGATGGTAGTATCCAGAATATTTTCCTGTTCTGGATGGTGGTATCCGGGATGTTGTTGCTGTTCTGGATGGTAGTATCCAGGATGTTCTTCCTGTTCTGGATGGCAGTATCCAGAACGTTGTTTCCGGTTCGGGATGGTAGTATCCAGAACGTTGTTCCTGTTCTGGATGGTAGTATCCAGAATATTGTTCCTGTTCTGGATGGACGTATCCAGGATGTTTTGCCTGTTCTGGATGGTAGAATCCAGAACGTTGTTCCTGTTCTGGATGGTAGTATCCAGAATATTGTTCCTGTTCTGGATGGTAGTATCCAGGATGTTTTGCCTGTTGTGGATGGTAGTATCCAGGATGTTTTGCCTGTTCTGGATGGTAGAATCCAGAACGTTGTTCCTGTTCTGGATGGTAGTATCCAGGATGTTCTTCCTGTTCTGGATGGTAGTATCCAGAACGTTGTTCCTGTTCGGGATGGTAGTATCCAGAACGTTGTTCCTGTTCTGGATGGTAGTATCCAGGATGTTCTTCCTGTTCTGGATGGTAGTATCCAGGATGTTGATCCTGATCTGGATAGTAGTATCCAGGATGTTGTTCCTGTTCTGGACTGTAGAATCCAGAATGTTGTTGCTGTTCTGGATGGTAGTATCCAGGATGTTCTTCCTGTTCTGGATGGCAGTATCCAGAACGTTGTTTCCGGTTCGGGATGGTAGTATCCAGAACGTTGTTCCTGTTCTGGATGGTAGTATCCAGAATATTGTTCCTGTTCTGGATGGACGTATCCAGGATGTTTTGCCTGTTCTGGATGGTAGAATCCAGAACGTTGTTCCTGTTCTGGATGGTAGTATCCAGAATATTGTTCCTGTTCTGGATGGTAGTATCCAGGATGTTTTGCCTGTTGTGGATGGTAGTATCCAGGATGTTTTGCCTGTTCTGGATGGTAGAATCCAGAACGTTGTTCCTGTTCTGGATGGTAGTATCCAGGATGTTCTTCCTGTTCTGGATGGTAGTATCCAGAACGTTGTTCCTGTTCGGGATGGTAGTATCCAGAACGTTGTTCCTGTTCTGGATGGTAGTATCCAGGATGTTGTTCCTGTTCTGGATGGTAGTATCCAGAACGTTGTTCCTTTTCTGGATGGTAGAATCCAGAATGTTGTTCCTGTTCTGGAAGGTAGAATCCAGAATGTTGTTCCTGTTCTGGAAGGTAGTATCCAGAACATTGTTCCTGTTCTGGATGGTAGTATCAGAACATTGTTCCTGTTCTGGATGGTAGTATCCACCATGTTTTTCCATTTCTGGATGGTACAAATCCAGAACGTTGATCCCTTTTCTGGATGGTAGTATCCAGGATGTTGTTCCTGTTCTGGATGGTAGAATCCAGAACGCTGTTCCTGTTCTGGATGGTAGTATCCAGAATATTTTTCCTGTTCAGGATGGTAGTATCCGGAATGTTGTTCCATTTCTGGATGGTAGTATCCAGCATGTTGTTCCTTTTCTGGATGGTAGAATCCACCATGTTATTCCCTTTCTGGATGGTAGAATCCAGAACGCTATTCTATTTCTGGACGGAAGAATCCTAAACGTTGTCCCTGTTCTGGATGGTAGAATCCAGAACGTTGTTCCTGTTCTGGATGGTAGTATCCAGAATATTGTTCCTGTTCTGGATGGTAGTATCCAGGATGTTTTGCCTGTTCTGGATGGTAGAATCCAGAACGTTGTTCCTGTTCTGGATGGTAGTATCCAGAATATTGTTCCTGTTCTGGATGGTAGTATCCAGGATGTTTTGCCTGTTCTGGATTGTAGAATCCAACATGTTATTCCTTTTCTGGATGGTAGAATCCAGAACGTTGTTCCTGTTCTGGATGGTCGAATCCATAACGCTGTTCCTGTTCTGGATGGTCGAATCCATAACGCTGTTCCTGTTCTGGATGGTAGTATCCAGAACGTTGTTCCTGTTCTGGATGGTAGTATCCTGAACGTTGTTCCTGTTCTTGATGGTAGAATCCAGAACGTTGTTCCTGTTCTGGATGGTAGTGTCCAGAACGTTGTTCCTGTTCTGGATGGTAGTATCCAGGATGTTGTTCCTGTTCTGGATGGTAGTATCCAGAATATTTTCCTGTTCTGGATGGTGGTATCCAGGATGTTCTTCCTGTTCTGGATGGTAGTATCCAGAACGTTGTTCCGGTTCGGGATGGTAGTATCCAGAACGTTGTTCCTGTTCTGGATGGTAGTATCCAGAATATTGTTCCTGTTCTGGATGGTAGTATCCAGGATGTTTTGCCTGTTCTGGATGGTAGAATCCAGAACGTTGTTCCTGTTCTGGATGGTAGTATCCAGAATATTGTTCCTGTTCTGGATGGTAGTATCCAGGATGTTTTGCCTGTTGTGGATGGTAGTATCCAGGATGTTTTGCCTGTTCTGGATGGTAGAATCCAGAAGGTTGTTCCTGTTCTGGATGGTAGTATCCAGGATGTTCTTCCTGTTCTGGATGGTAGTATCCAGAACGTTTTTCCTGTTCGGGATGGTAGTATCCAGAACGTTGTTCCTATTCTGGATGGTAGTTTCCAGGATGTTGTTCCTGTTCTGGATGGTAGTATCCAGAACGTTGTTCCTGTTCTGGATGGTAGTATCCAACATGTTGTTCCTGTTCTGGATGGTAGTATCCAGGATGTTGTTCCTGTTCTGGATGGTAGTATCCAAGATGTTGTTCCTGTTCTGGATGGTAGTATCCAGAACGTTGTTCATTTTCTGGATGGTAGTATCCACCATGTTTTTCCATTTCTGGATGGTACAAATCCAGAACGTTGATCCCTTTTGTGGATGGTAGTATCCAGGATGTTGTTCCTGTTCTGGATGGTAGAATCCAGAACGCTGTTCCTGTTCTGGATGTTAGTATCCAGAATATTGTTCCTGTTCTGGATGGTAGAATCCAGAACGTTGTTCCTGTTCTGGATGGTAGTATCCAGGATGTTCTTCCTTTTCTGGATGGTAGTATCCAGAACGTTGTTCCTGTTCGGGATGGTAGTATCCAGAACGTTGTTCCTGTTCTGGATGGTAGTATCCAGAATATTCTTCCTGTTCTGGATGGTAGTATCCAGGATGTTGATCCTGATCTGGATAGTAGTATCCAGGATGTTGTTCCTGTTCTGGATTGTAGAATCCAGAATGTTGTTCCTGTTCTGGATGGTAGTGTCCAGAACGCTGTTCCTGTTCTGGATGTTAGTATCCAGAATATTGTTCCTGTTCTGGATGGTAGAATCCATAACGTTGTTCCTGTTCTGGATGGTAGTATCCAGGATGTTCTTCCTGTTCTGGATGGTAGTATCCAGAACGTTGTTCCTGTTCGGGATGGTAGTATCCAGAACGTTGTTCCTGTTCTGGATGGTAGTATCCAGAATATTCTTCCTGTTCTGGATGGTAGTATCCAGGATGTTGATCCTGATCTGGATTGTAGAATCCAGAATGTTGTTCCTGTTCTGGATGGTAGTATCCAGGATGTTGTTCCTGTTCTGGATGGTAGAATCCAGAACGTTGTTCCTGTTCTGGATGGTAGAATCCAGAACGTTGTTCCTGTTCTGGATGGTAGAATCCAGAACGTTGTTCCTGTTCTGGATGGTAGTATCCAGAATATTTTTCCTGTTCTGGATGGTGGTATCCGGGATGTTGTTCCTGTTCTGGATGGTAGTATCCAGGATGATGTTCTTGTTCCGGATGGTAGAATCCAGAACGTTGTTCCTGTTCTGGATGGTAGTATCCACGATGTTGTTCCTGTTCTGGATGGTAGTATCCAGAACGTTGTTCCTGTTCTGGAAGGTAGAATCCAGGATGATGTTCTTGTTCCGGATGGTAGAATCCAGAACGTTGTTCCTGTTCTGGATGGTAGTATCCAGGATGTTGTTCCTGTTCTGGAAGGTAGAATCCAACATGTTGTTCCCGTTCTGGAAGGTAGAATCCAGAATGTTCCTGTTCTGGAAGGTAGTATCCAGAACATTGTTCCTGTTCTGGATGGTAGTATCAGAACATTGTTCCTGTTCTGGATGGTAGTATCCACCATGTTTTTCCATTTCTGGATGGTACAAATCCAGAACGTTGATCCCTTTTCTGGATGGTAGTATCCAGGATATTGTTCCTTTTCTGGATGGTAGAATCCAGAACGCTGTTCCTGTTCTGGATGGTAGTATCCAGAATATTTTTCCTGTTCAGGATGGTAGTATCCGGAATGTTGTTCCATTTCTGGATGGTAGTATCCAGCATGTTGTTCCTTTTCTGGATGTTAGAATCCACCATGTTATTCCCTTTCTGGATGGTAGAATCCAGAACGCTATTCTTTTTCTGGACGGAAGAATCCTAAACGTTGTCCCTGTTCTGGATGGTAGAATCCAGAACGTTGTTCCTGTTCTGGATGGTAGTATCCAGAATATTGTTCCTGTTCTTGATGGTAGAATCCAGAACGTTGTTCCTGTTCTGGATGGTAGTGTCCAGAACGTTGTTCCTGTTCTGGATGGTAGTATCCAGGATGTTGTTCCTGTTCTGGATGGTAGTATCCAGAATATTTTCCTGTTCTGGATGGTGGTATCCGGGATGTTGTTGCTGTTCTGGATGGTAGTATCCAGGATGTTCTTCCTGTTCTGGATGGCAGTATCCAGAACGTTGTTTCCGGTTCGGGATGGTAGTATCCAGAACGTTGTTCCTGTTCTGGATGGTAGTATCCAGAATATTGTTCCTGTTCTGGATGGTAGTATCCAGGATGTTTTGCCTGTTCTGGATGGTAGAATCCAGAACGTTGTTCCTGTTCTGGATGGTAGTATCCAGAATATTGTTCCTGTTCTGGATGGTAGTATCCAGGATGTTTTGCCTGTTGTGGATGGTAGTATCCAGGATGTTTTGCCTGTTCTGGATGGTAGAATCCAGAACGTTGTTCCTGTTCTGGATGGTAGTATCCAGGATGTTCTTCCTGTTCTGGATGGAAGTATCCAGAACGTTGTTCCTGTTCGGGATGGTAGTATCCAGAACGTTGTTCCTATTCTGGATGGTAGTATCCAGGATGTTGTTCCTGTTCTGGATGGTAGTATCCAGGATGTTGTTCCTGTTCTGGATGGTAGAATCCAGAACGCTGTTCCTGTTCTAGATGGTAGTATCCAGAATATTGTTCCTGTTCTGGATGGTAGAATCCAGGATGTTTTGCCTGTTGTGGATGGTAGTATCCAGGATGTTTTGCCTGTTCTGGATGGTAGAATCCAGAAGGTTGTTCCTGTTCTGGATGGTAGTATCCAGGATGTTCTTCCTGTTCTGGATGGTAGTATCCAGAACGTTTTTCCTGTTCGGGATGGTAGTATCCAGAACGTTGTTCCTATTCTGGATGGTAGTTTCCAGGATGTTGTTCCTGTTCTGGATGGTAGTATCCAGAACGTTGTTCCTGTTCTGGATGGTAGTATCCAACATGTTGTTCCTGTTCTGGATGGTAGTATCCAGGATGTTGTTCCTGTTCTGGATGGTAGTATCCAAGATGTTGTTCCTGTTCTGGATGGTAGTATCCAGAACGTTGTTCATTTTCTGGATGGTAGTATCCACCATGTTTTTCCATTTCTGGATGGTACAAATCCAGAACGTTGATCCCTTTTGTGGATGGTAGTATCCAGGATGTTGTTCCTGTTCTGGATGGTAGAATCCAGAACGCTGTTCCTGTTCTGGATGTTAGTATCCAGAATATTGTTCCTGTTCTGGATGGTAGAATCCAGAACGTTGTTCCTGTTCTGGATGGTAGTATCCAGGATGTTCTTCCTTTTCTGGATGGTAGTATCCAGAACGTTGTTCCTGTTCGGGATGGTAGTATCCAGAACGTTGTTCCTGTTCTGGATGGTAGTATCCAGAATATTCTTCCTGTTCTGGATGGTAGTATCCAGGATGTTGATCCTGATCTGGATAGTAGTATCCAGGATGTTGTTCCTGTTCTGGATTGTAGAATCCAGAATGTTGTTCCTGTTCTGGATGGTAGTGTCCAGAACGCTGTTCCTGTTCTGGATGTTAGTATCCAGAATATTGTTCCTGTTCTGGATGGTAGAATCCATAACGTTGTTCCTGTTCTGGATGGTAGTATCCAGGATGTTCTTCCTGTTCTGGATGGTAGTATCCAGAACGTTGTTCCTGTTCGGGATGGTAGTATCCAGAACGTTGTTCCTGTTCTGGATGGTAGTATCCAGAATATTCTTCCTGTTCTGGATGGTAGTATCCAGGATGTTGATCCTGATCTGGATTGTAGAATCCAGAATGTTGTTCCTGTTCTGGATGGTAGTATCCAGGATGTTGTTCCTGTTCTGGATGGTAGAATCCAGAACGTTGTTCCTGTTCTGGATGGTAGAATCCAGAACGTTGTTCCTGTTCTGGATGGTAGAATCCAGAACGTTGTTCCTGTTCTGGATGGTAGTATCCAGAATATTTTTCCTGTTCTGGATGGTGGTATCCGGGATGTTGTTCCTGTTCTGGATGGTAGTATCCAGGATGATGTTCTTGTTCCGGATGGTAGAATCCAGAACGTTGTTCCTGTTCTGGATGGTAGTATCCACGATGTTGTTCCTGTTCTGGATGGTAGTATCCAGAACGTTGTTCCTGTTCTGGAAGGTAGAATCCAGGATGATGTTCTTGTTCCGGATGGTAGAATCCAGAACGTTGTTCCTGTTCTGGATGGTAGTATCCAGGATGTTGTTCCTGTTCTGGAAGGTAGAATCCAGAATGTTGTTCCCGTTCTGGAAGGTAGAATCCAGAATGTTCCTGTTCTGGAAGGTAGTATCCAGAACATTGTTCCTGTTCTGGATGGTAGTATCAGAACATTGTTCCTGTTCTGGATGGTAGTATCCACCATGTTTTTCCATTTCTGGATGGTACAAATCCAGAACGTTGATCCCTTTTCTGGATGGTAGTATCCAGGATATTGTTCCTTTTCTGGATGGTAGAATCCAGAACGCTGTTCCTGTTCTGGATGGTAGTATCCAGAATATTTTTCCTGTTCAGGATGGTAGTATCCGGAATGTTGTTCCATTTCTGGATGGTAGTATCCAGCATGTTGTTCCTTTTCTGGATGTTAGAATCCACCATGTTATTCCCTTTCTGGATGGTAGAATCCAGAACGCTATTCTTTTTCTGGACGGAAGAATCCTAAACGTTGTCCCTGTTCTGGATGGTAGAATCCAGAACGTTGTTCCTGTTCTGGATGGTAGTATCCAGAATATTGTTCCTGTTCTTGATGGTAGAATCCAGAACGTTGTTCCTGTTCTGGATGGTAGTGTCCAGAACGTTGTTCCTGTTCTGGATGGTAGTATCCAGGATGTTGTTCCTGTTCTGGATGGTAGTATCCAGAATATTTTCCTGTTCTGGATGGTGGTATCCGGGATGTTGTTGCTGTTCTGGATGGTAGTATCCAGGATGTTCTTCCTGTTCTGGATGGCAGTATCCAGAACGTTGTTTCCGGTTCGGGATGGTAGTATCCAGAACGTTGTTCCTGTTCTGGATGGTAGTATCCAGAATATTGTTCCTGTTCTGGATGGTAGTATCCAGGATGTTTTGCCTGTTCTGGATGGTAGAATCCAGAACGTTGTTCCTGTTCTGGATGGTAGTATCCAGAATATTGTTCCTGTTCTGGATGGTAGTATCCAGGATGTTTTGCCTGTTGTGGATGGTAGTATCCAGGATGTTTTGCCTGTTCTGGATGGTAGAATCCAGAACGTTGTTCCTGTTCTGGATGGTAGTATCCAGGATGTTCTTCCTGTTCTGGATGGAAGTATCCAGAACGTTGTTCCTGTTCGGGATGGTAGTATCCAGAACGTTGTTCCTATTCTGGATGGTAGTATCCAGGATGTTGTTCCTGTTCTGGATGGTAGTATCCAGGATGTTGTTCCTGTTCTGGATGGTAGAATCCAGAACGCTGTTCCTGTTCTAGATGGTAGTATCCAGAATATTGTTCCTGTTCTGGATGGTAGAATCCAGAACGTTGTTCCTGTTCTGGATGGTAGTATCCAGGATGTTCTTCCTGTTCTGGATGGTAGTATCCAGAACGTTGTTCCTGTTCTGGATGGTAGTATCCAGAACGTTGTTCCTGTTCTGGATGGTAGTATCCAACATGTTGTTCCTGTTCTTGATGGTAGTATCCAGGATGTTGTTCCTGTTCTGGATGGTAGTATCCAGGATGTTGTTCCTGTTCTGGATGGTAGTATCCAGAACGTTGTTCATTTTCTGGATGGTAGTATCCACCATGTTTTTCCATTTCTGGATGGTACAAATCCAGAACGTTGATCCCTTTTGTGGATGGTAGTATCCAGGATGTTGTTCCTGTTCTGGATGGTAGAATGCAGAACGCTGTTCCTGTTCTGGATGTTAGTATCCAGAATATTGTTCCTGTTCTGGATGGTAGAATCCAGAACGTTGTTCCTGTTCTGGATGGTAGTATCCAGGATGTTCTTCCTGTTCTGGATGGTAGTATCCAGAACGTTGTTCCTGTTCGGGATGGTAGTATCCAGAACGTTGTTCCTGTTCTGGATGGTAGTATCCAGGATGTTCTTCCTGTTCTGGATGGTAGTATCCAGGATGTTGATCCTGATCTGGATAGTAGTATCCAGGATGTTGTTCCTGTTCTGGACTGTAGAATCCAGAATGTTGTTCCTGTTCTGGATGGTAGGGTCCAGTACGTTGTTCCTGTTCTGGATGGTAGTATCCAGGATGATGTTCTTGTTCCGGATGGTAGAATCCAGAACGTTGTTCCTGTTCTGGATGGTAGTATCCACGATGTTGTTCCTGTTCTGGATGGTAGTATCCAGAACGTTGTTCCTGTTCTGGAAGGTAGAATGCAGGATGATGTTCTTGTTCCGGATGGTAGAATCCAGAATGTTGTTCCTGTTCTGGATGGTAGTATCCAGGATGTTGTTCCTGTTCTGGATGGTAGTATCCAGAACGTTGTTCCTGTTCTGGAAGGTAGAATCCAGAATGTTGTTCCCGTTCTGGAAGGTAGAATCCAGAATGTTCCTGTTCTGGAAGGTAGTATCCAGAACATTGTTCCTGTTCTGGATGGTAGTATCAGAACATTGTTCCTGTTCTGGATGGTAGTATCCACCATGTTTTTCCATTTCTGGATGGTACAAATCCAGAACGTTGATCCCTTTTCTGGATGGTAGTATCCAGGATATTGTTCCTTTTCTGGATGGTAGAATCCAGAACGCTGTTCCTGTACTGGATGGTAGTATCCAGAATATTTTTCCTGTTCAGGATGGTAGTATCCGGAATGTTGTTCCATTTCTGGATGGTAGTATCCAGCATGTTGTTCCTTTTCTGGATGTTAGAATCCACCATGTTATTCCCTTTCTGGATGGTAGAATCCAGAACGCTATTCTTTTTCTGGACGGAAGAATCCTAAACGTTGTCCCTGTTCTGGATGGTAGAATCCAGAACGTTGTTCCTGTTCTGGATGGTAGTATCCAGAATATTGTTCCTGTTCTTGATGGTAGAATCCAGAACGTTGTTCCTGTTCTGGATGGTAGTATCCAGAATATTTTCCTGTTCTGGATGGTGGTATCCGGGATGTTGTTGCTGTTCTGGATGGTAGTATCCAGGATGTTCTTCCTGTTCTGGATGGCAGTATCCAGAACGTTGTTTCCGGTTCGGGATGGTAGTATCCAGAACGTTGTTCCTGTTCTGGATGGTAGTATCCAGAATATTGTTCCTGTTCTGGATGGTAGTATCCAGGATGTTTTGCCTGTTCTGGATGGTAGAATCCAGAACGTTGTTCCTGTTCTGGATGGTAGTATCCAGAATATTGTTCCTGTTCTGGATGGTAGTATCCAGGATGTTTTGCCTGTTGTGGATGGTAGTATCCAGGATGTTTTGCCTGTTCTGGATGGTAGAATCCAGAACGTTGTTCCTGTTCTGGATGGTAGTATCCAGGATGTTCTTCCTGTTCGGGATGGTAGTATCCAGAACGTTGTTCCTATTCTGGATGGTAGTTTCCAGGATGTTGTTCCTGTTCTGGATGGTAGTATCCAGGATGTTGTTCCTGTTCTGGATGGTAGTATCCAGGATGTTGTTCCTGTTCTGGATGGTAGAATCCAGAACGCTGTTCCTGTTCTAGATGGTAGTATCCAGAATATTGTTCCTGTTCTGGATGGTAGAATCCAGAACGTTGTTCCTGTTCTGGATGGTAGTATCCAGGATGTTCTTCCTGTTCTGGATGGTAGTATCCAGAACGTTGTTCCTGTTCTGGATGGTAGTATCCAGAACGTTGTTCCTGTTCTGGATGGTAGTATCCAGAACGTTGTTCCTGTTCTGGATGGTAGTATCCAACATGTTGTTCCTGTTCTTGATGGTAGTATCCAGGATGTTGTTCCTGTTCTGGATGGTAGTATCCAGGATGTTGTTCCTGTTCTGGATGGTAGTATCCAGAACGTTGTTCATTTTCTGGATGGTAGTATCCACCATGTTTTTCCATTTCTGGATGGTACAAATCCAGAACGTTGATCCCTTTTGTGGATGGTAGTATCCAGGATGTTGTTCCTGTTCTGGATGGTAGAATGCAGAACGCTGTTCCTGTTCTGGATGTTAGTATCCAGAATATTGTTCCTGTTCTGGATGGTAGAATCCAGAACGTTGTTCCTGTTCTGGATGGTAGTATCCAGGATGTTCTTCCTGTTCTGGATGGTAGTATCCAGAACGTTGTTCCTGTTCGGGATGGTAGTATCCAGAACGTTGTTCCTGTTCTGGATGGTAGTATCCAGGATGTTCTTCCTGATCTGGATAGTAGTATCCAGGATGTTGTTCCTGTTCTGGACTGTAGAATCCAGAATGTTGTTCCTGTTCTGGATGGTAGGGTCCAGTACGTTGTTCCTGTTCTGGATGGTAGTATCCAGGATGTTGTTCCTGTTCTGGATGGTAGAATCCAGAACGTTGTTCCTGTTCTGGATGGTAGTATCCAGAATATTTTTCCTGTTCTGGATGGTGGTATCCGGGATGTTGTTCCTGTTCTGGATGGTAGTATCCAGGATGATGTTCTTGTTCCGGATGGTAGAATCCAGAACGTTGTTCCTGTTCTGGATGGTAGTATCCAGGATGTTGTTCCTGTTCTGGATGGTAGTATCCAGAACGTTGTTCCTTTTCTGGATGGTAGAATCCAGAATGTTGTTCCTGTTCTGGAAGGTAGAATCCAGAATGTTGTTCCTGTTCTGGAAGGTAGTATCCAGAAAATTGTTCCTGTTCTGGATGGTAGTATCAGAACATTGTTCCTGTTCTGGATGGTAGTATCCACCATGTTTTTCCATTTCTGGATGGTACAAATCCAGAACGTTGATCCCTTTTCTGGATGGTAGTATCCAGGATGTTGTTCCTGTTCTGGATGGTAGAATCCAGAACGCTGTTCCTGTTCTGGATGGTAGTATCCAGAATATTTTTCCTGTTCAGGATGGTAGTATCCGGAATGTTGTTCCATTTCTGGATCGTAGTATCCAGCATGTTGTTCCTTTTCTGGATGGTAGAATCCACCATGTTATTCCCTTTCTGGATGGTAGAATCCAGAACGCTATTCTTTTTCTGGACGGAAGAATCCTAAACGTTGTCCCTGTTCTGGATGGTAGAATCCAGAACGTTGTTCCTGTTCTGGATGGTAGTATCCAGAATATTGTTCCTGTTCTGGATGGTAGTATCCAGGATGTTTTGCCTGTTCTGGATGGTAGAATCCAGAACGTTGTTCCTGTTCTGGATGGTAGTATCCAGAATATTGTTCCTGTTCTGGATGGTAGTATCCAGGATGTTTTGCCTGTTCTGGATTGTAGAATCCAACATGTTATTCCTTTTCTGGATGGTAGAATCCAGAACGTTGTTCCTGTTCTGGATGGTCGAATCCATAACGCTGTTCCTGTTCTGGATGGTCGAATCCATAACGCTGTTCCTGTTCTGGATGGTAGTATCCAGAACGTTGTTCCTGTTCTGGATGGTAGTATCCAGAACGTTGTTCCTGTTCTTGATGGTAGAATCCAGAACGTTGTTCCTGTTCTGGATGGTAGTGTCCAGAACGTTGTTCCTGTTCTGGATGGTAGTATCCAGGATGTTGTTCCTGTTCTGGATGGTAGTATCCAGAATATTTTCCTGTTCTGGATGGTGGTATCCAGGATGTTCTTCCTGTTCTGGATGGTAGTATCCAGAACGTTGTTCCGGTTCGGGATGGTAGTATCCAGAACGTTGTTCCTGTTCTGGATGGTAGTATCCAGAACGTTGTTCCTGTTCTGGATGGTAGTATCCAGGATGTTTTGCCTGTTCTGGATGGTAGAATCCAGAACGTTGTTCCTGTTCTGGATGGTAGTATCCAGGATGTTCTTCCTGTTCTGGATGGTAGTATCCAGAACGTTGTTCCTGTTCGGGATGGTAGTATCCAGAACGTTGTTCCTGTTCTGGATGGTAGTATCCAGGATGTTCTTCCTGTTCTGGATGGTAGTATCCAGGATGTTGATCCTGATCTGGATAGTAGTATCCAGGATGTTGTTCCTGTTCTGGACTGTAGAATCCAGAATGTTGTTCCTGTTCTGGATGGTAGGGTCCAGTACGTTGTTCCTGTTCTGGATGGTAGTATCCAGGATGTTGTTCCTGTTCTGGATGGTAGAATCCAGAACGTTGTTCCTGTTCTGGATGGTAGTATCCAGAATATTTTTCCTGTTCTGGATGGTGGTATCCGGGATGTTGTTCCTGTTCTGGATGGTAGTATCCAGGATGATGTTCTTGTTCCGGATGGTAGAATCCAGAACGTTGTTCCTGTTCTGGATGGTAGTATCCAGGATGTTGTTCCTGTTCTGGATGGTAGTATCCAGAACGTTGTTCCTTTTCTGGATGGTAGAATCCAGAATGTTGTTCCTGTTCTGGAAGGTAGAATCCAGAATGTTGTTCCTGTTCTGGAAGGTAGTATCCAGAACATTGTTCCTGTTCTGGATGGTAGTATCAGAACATTGTTCCTGTTCTGGATGGTAGTATCCACCATGTTTTTCCATTTCTGGATGGTACAAATCCAGAACGTTGATCCCTTTTCTGGATGGTAGTATCCAGGATGTTGTTCCTGTTCTGGATGGTAGAATCCAGAACGCTGTTCCTGTTCTGGATGGTAGTATCCAGAATATTTTTCCTGTTCAGGATGGTAGTATCCGGAATGTTGTTCCATTTCTGGATCGTAGTATCCAGCATGTTGTTCCTTTTCTGGATGGTAGAATCCACCATGTTATTCCCTTTCTGGATGGTAGAATCCAGAACGCTATTCTTTTTCTGGACGGAAGAATCCTAAACGTTGTCCCTGTTCTGGATGGTAGAATCCAGAACGTTGTTCCTGTTCTGGATGGTAGTATCCAGAATATTGTTCCTGTTCTGGATGGTAGTATCCAGGATGTTTTGCCTGTTCTGGATGGTAGAATCCAGAACGTTGTTCCTGTTCTGGATGGTAGTATCCAGAATATTGTTCCTGTTCTGGATGGTAGTATCCAGGATGTTTTGCCTGTTCTGGATTGTAGAATCCAACATGTTATTCCTTTTCTGGATGGTAGAATCCAGAACGTTGTTCCTGTTCTGGATGGTCGAATCCATAACGCTGTTCCTGTTCTGGATGGTCGAATCCATAACGCTGTTCCTGTTCTGGATGGTAGTATCCAGAACGTTGTTCCTGTTCTGGATGGTAGTATCCTGAACGTTGTTCCTGTTCTTGATGGTAGAATCCAGAACGTTGTTCCTGTTCTGGATGGTAGTGTCCAGAACGTTGTTCCTGTTCTGGATGGTAGTATCCAGGATGTTGTTCCTGTTCTGGATGGTAGTATCCAGAACGTTGTTCCGGTTCGGGATGGTAGTATCCAGAACGTTGTTCCTGTTCTGGATGGTAGTATCCAGAACGTTGTTCCTGTTCTGGATGGTAGTATCCAGGATGTTTTGCCTGTTCTGGATGGTAGAATCCAGAACGTTGTTCCTGTTCTGGATGGTAGTATCCAGAATATTGTTCCTGTTCTGGATGGTAGTATCCAGGATGTTTTGCCTGTTGTGGATGGTAGTATCCAGGATGTTTTGCCTGTTCTGGATGGTAGAATCCAGAACGTTGTTCCTGTTCTGGATGGTAGTATCCAGGATGATGTTCTTCCTGTTCTGGATGGTAGTATCCAGAACGTTGTTCCTGTTCGGGATGGTAGTATCCAGAACGTTGTTCCTATTCTGGATGGTAGTTTCCAGGATGTTGTTCCTGTTCTGGATGGTAGTATCCAGGATGTTGTTCCTGTTCTGGATGGTAGTATCCAGGATGTTGTTCCTGTTCTGGATGGTAGAATCCAGAACGCTGTTCCTGTTCTAGATGGTAGTATCCAGAATATTGTTCCTGTTCTGGATGGTAGAATCCAGAACGTTGTTCCTGTTCTGGATGGTAGTATCCAGGATGTTCTTCCTGTTCGGGATGGTAGTATCCAGAACGTTATTCCTGTTCTGGATGGTAGTATCCAGGATGTTCTTCCTGTTCTGGATGGTAGTATCCAGGATGTTGATCCTGTTCTGGATAGTAGTATCCAGGATGTTATTCCTGTTCTCGAATGTAGAATGCAGAACGATGTTCCTGTTCTGGATGGTAGTGTCCAGAACGTTGTTCCTGTTCTGGATGGTAGTATCCAGGATGTTGTTCCTGTTCTGGATGGTAGAATCCAGAACGTTGTTCCTGTTCTGGATGGTAGTATCCAGAATATTTTTCCTGTTCTGGATGGTGGTATCCGGGATGTTGTTCCTGTTCTGGATGGTAGTATCCAGGATGATGTTCTTGTTCCGGATGGTAGTATCCAGAACGTTGTTCCTGTTCTGGATGGTAGTATCCAGGATGTTGTTCCTGTTCTGGATGGTAGTATCCAGAACGTTGTTCCTTTTCTGGATGGTAGAATCCAGAATGTTGTTCCTGTTCTGGAAGGTAGAATCCAGAATGTTGTTCCTGTTCTGGATGGTAGTATCCAGAACATTGTTCCTGTTCTGGATGGTAGTATCAGAACATTGTTCCTGTTCTGGATGGTAGTATCAGAACATTGTTCCTGTTCTGGATGGTAGTATCCACCATGTTTTTCCATTTCTGGATGGTACAAATCCAGAACGTTGATCCCTTTTCTGGATGGTAGAATCCAGAACGCTGTTCCTGTTCTGGATGGTAGTATCCAGAATATTTTTCCTGTTCAGGATGGTAGTATTCGGAATGTTGTTCCTTTTCTGGATTGTAGAATCCAACATGTTATTCCTTTTCTGGATGGTAGAATCCAGAACGTTGTTCCTGTTCTGGATGGTCGAATCCATAACGCTTTTCCTGTTCTGGATGGTAGTATCCAGAACGTTGTTCCTGTTCTGGATGGTCGAATCCATAACGCTGTTCCTGTTCTGGATGGTAGTATCCTGAACGTTGTTCCTGTTCTTGATGGTAGAATCGAGAACGTTGTTCCTGTTCTGGATGGTAGTGTCCAGAACGTTGTTCCTGTTCTGGATGGTAGTATCCAGGATGTTGTTCCTGTTCTGGATGGTAGTATCCAGAATATTGTTCCTGTTCTGGATGGTGGTATCCGGGATGTTGTTGCTGTTCTGGATGGTAGTATCCAGAATGTTGTTCCTGTTCTGGAAGGTAGTATCCAGAACATTGTTCCTGTTCTGGATGGTAGTATTCAGCATGTTGTTCCTTTTCTGGATGGTAGAATCCACCATGTTATTCCCTTTCTGGATGGTAGAATCCAGAACGCTATTCTTTTTCTGGACGGAAGAATCCTAAACGTTGTCCCTGTTCTGGATGGTAGAATCCAGAACGTTGTTCCTGTTCTGGATGGTAGTATCCAGAATATTGTTCCTGTTCTGGATGGTAGTATCCAGGATGTTTTGCCTGTTCTGGATGGTAGAATCCAGAACGTTGTTCCTGTTCTGGATGGTAGTATCCAGAATATTGTTCCTGTTCTGGATGGTAGTATCCAGGATGTTTTGCCTGTTCTGGATTGTAGAATCCAACATTTTATTCCTTTTCTGGATGGTAGAATCCAGAACGTTGTTCCTGTTCTGGATGGTCGAATCCATAACGCTGTTCCTGTTCTGGATGGTAGTATCCAGAACGTTGTTCCTGTTCTGGATGGTAGTATCCTGAACGTTGTTCCTGTTCTTGATGGTAGAATCCAGAACGTTGTTCCTGTTCTGGATGGTAGTGTCCAGAACGTTGTTCCTGTTCTGGATGGTAGTATCCAGGATGTTGTTCCTGTTCTGGATGGTAGTATCCAGAATATTTTCCTGTTCTGGATGGTGGTATCCGGGATGTTGTTGCTGTTCTGGATGGTAGTATCCAGGATGTTCTTCCTGTTCTGGATGGTAGTATCCAGAACGTTGTTCCGGTTCGGGATGGTAGTATCCAGGATGTTGTTCCTGTTCTGGATGGTAGTATCCAGAACGTTGTTCCTTTTCTGGATGGTAGAATCCAGAATGTTGTTCCTGTTCTGGAAGGTAGAATCCAGAATGTTGTTCCTGTTCTGGAAGGTAGTATCCAGAACATTGTTCCTGTTCTGGATGGTAGTATCAGAACATTGTTCCTGTTCTGGATGGTAGTATCCACCATGTTTTTCCATTTCTGGATGGTACAAATCCAGAACGTTGATCCCTTTTCTGGATGGTAGTATCCAGGATGTTGTTCCTGTTCTGGATGGTAGAATCCAGAACGCTGTTCCTGTTCTGGATGGTAGTATCCAGAATATTTTTCCTGTTCAGGATGGTAGTATCCGGAATGTTGTTCCATTTCTGGATCGTAGTATCCAGCATGTTGTTCCTTTTCTGGATGGTAGAATCCACCATGTTATTCCCTTTCTGGATGGTAGAATCCAGAACGCTATTCTTTTTCTGGACGGAAGAATCCTAAACGTTGTCCCTGTTCTGGATGGTAGAATCCAGAACGTTGTTCCTGTTCTGGATGGTAGTATCCAGAATATTGTTCCTGTTCTGGATGGTAGTATCCAGGATGTTTTGCCTGTTCTGGATGGTAGAATCCAGAACGTTGTTCCTGTTCTGGATGGTAGTATCCAGAATATTGTTCCTGTTCTGGATGGTAGTATCCAGGATGTTTTGCCTGTTCTGGATTGTAGAATCCAACATGTTATTCCTTTTCTGGATGGTAGAATCCAGAACGTTGTTCCTGTTCTGGATGGTCGAATCCATAACGCTGTTCCTGTTCTGGATGGTCGAATCCATAACGCTGTTCCTGTTCTGGATGGTAGTATCCAGAACGTTGTTCCTGTTCTGGATGGTAGTATCCAGAACGTTGTTCCTGTTCTTGATGGTAGAATCCAGAACGTTGTTCCTGTTCTGGATGGTAGTGTCCAGAACGTTGTTCCTGTTCTGGATGGTAGTATCCAGGATGTTGTTCCTGTTCTGGATGGTAGTATCCAGAATATTTTCCTGTTCTGGATGGTGGTATCCAGGATGTTCTTCCTGTTCTGGATGGTAGTATCCAGAACGTTGTTCCGGTTCGGGATGGTAGTATCCAGAACGTTGTTCCTGTTCTGGATGGTAGTATCCAGAACGTTGTTCCTGTTCTGGATGGTAGTATCCAGGATGTTTTGCCTGTTCTGGATGGTAGAATCCAGAACGTTGTTCCTGTTCTGGATGGTAGTATCCAGGATGTTCTTCCTGTTCTGGATGGTAGTATCCAGAACGTTGTTCCTGTTCGGGATGGTAGTATCCAGAACGTTGTTCCTGTTCTGGATGGTAGTATCCAGGATGTTCTTCCTGTTCTGGATGGTAGTATCCAGGATGTTGATCCTGATCTGGATAGTAGTATCCAGGATGTTGTTCCTGTTCTGGACTGTAGAATCCAGAATGTTGTTCCTGTTCTGGATGGTAGGGTCCAGTACGTTGTTCCTGTTCTGGATGGTAGTATCCAGGATGTTGTTCCTGTTCTGGATGGTAGAATCCAGAACGTTGTTCCTGTTCTGGATGGTAGTATCCAGAATATTTTTCCTGTTCTGGATGGTGGTATCCGGGATGTTGTTCCTGTTCTGGATGGTAGTATCCAGGATGATGTTCTTGTTCCGGATGGTAGAATCCAGAACGTTGTTCCTGTTCTGGATGGTAGTATCCAGGATGTTGTTCCTGTTCTGGATGGTAGTATCCAGAACGTTGTTCCTTTTCTGGATGGTAGAATCCAGAATGTTGTTCCTGTTCTGGAAGGTAGAATCCAGAATGTTGTTCCTGTTCTGGAAGGTAGTATCCAGAACATTGTTCCTGTTCTGGATGGTAGTATCAGAACATTGTTCCTGTTCTGGATGGTAGTATCCACCATGTTTTTCCATTTCTGGATGGTACAAATCCAGAACGTTGATCCCTTTTCTGGATGGTAGTATCCAGGATGTTGTTCCTGTTCTGGATGGTAGAATCCAGAACGCTGTTCCTGTTCTGGATGGTAGTATCCAGAATATTTTTCCTGTTCAGGATGGTAGTATCCGGAATGTTGTTCCATTTCTGGATCGTAGTATCCAGCATGTTGTTCCTTTTCTGGATGGTAGAATCCACCATGTTATTCCCTTTCTGGATGGTAGAATCCAGAACGCTATTCTTTTTCTGGACGGAAGAATCCTAAACGTTGTCCCTGTTCTGGATGGTAGAATCCAGAACGTTGTTCCTGTTCTGGATGGTAGTATCCAGAATATTGTTCCTGTTCTGGATGGTAGTATCCAGGATGTTTTGCCTGTTCTGGATGGTAGAATCCAGAACGTTGTTCCTGTTCTGGATGGTAGTATCCAGAATATTGTTCCTGTTCTGGATGGTAGTATCCAGGATGTTTTGCCTGTTCTGGATTGTAGAATCCAACATGTTATTCCTTTTCTGGATGGTAGAATCCAGAACGTTGTTCCTGTTCTGGATGGTCGAATCCATAACGCTGTTCCTGTTCTGGATGGTCGAATCCATAACGCTGTTCCTGTTCTGGATGGTAGTATCCAGAACGTTGTTCCTGTTCTGGATGGTAGTATCCTGAACGTTGTTCCTGTTCTTGATGGTAGAATCCAGAACGTTGTTCCTGTTCTGGATGGTAGTGTCCAGAACGTTGTTCCTGTTCTGGATGGTAGTATCCAGGATGTTGTTCCTGTTCTGGATGGTAGTATCCAGAACGTTGTTCCGGTTCGGGATGGTAGTATCCAGAACGTTGTTCCTGTTCTGGATGGTAGTATCCAGAACGTTGTTCCTGTTCTGGATGGTAGTATCCAGGATGTTTTGCCTGTTCTGGATGGTAGAATCCAGAACGTTGTTCCTGTTCTGGATGGTAGTATCCAGAATATTGTTCCTGTTCTGGATGGAAGTATCCAGGATGTTTTGCCTGTTGTGGATGGTAGTATCCAGGATGTTTTGCCTGTTCTGGATGGTAGAATCCAGAACGTTGTTCCTGTTCTGGATGGTAGTATCCAGGATGATGTTCTTCCTGTTCTGGATGGTAGTATCCAGAACGTTGTTCCTGTTCGGGATGGTAGTATCCAGAACGTTGTTCCTATTCTGGATGGTAGTTTCCAGGATGTTGTTCCTGTTCTGGATGGTAGTATCCAGGATGTTGTTCCTGTTCTGGATGGTAGTATCCAGGATGTTGTTCCTGTTCTGGATGGTAGAATCCAGAACGCTGTTCCTGTTCTAGATGGTAGTATCCAGAATATTGTTCCTGTTCTGGATGGTAGAATCCAGAACGTTGTTCCTGTTCTGGATGGTAGTATCCAGGATGTTCTTCCTGTTCGGGATGGTAGTATCCAGAACGTTATTCCTGTTCTGGATGGTAGTATCCAGGATGTTCTTCCTGTTCTGGATGGTAGTATCCAGGATGTTGATCCTGTTCTGGATAGTAGTATCCAGGATGTTATTCCTGTTCTGGAATGTAGAATGCAGAACGATGTTCCTGTTCTGGATGGTAGTGTCCAGAACGTTGTTCCTGTTCTGGATGGTAGTATCCAGGATGTTGTTCCTGTTCTGGATGGTAGAATCCAGAACGTTGTTCCTGTTCTGGATGGTAGTATCCAGAATATTTTTCCTGTTCTGGATGGTGGTATCCGGGATGTTGTTCCTGTTCTGGATGGTAGTATCCAGGATGATGTTCTTGTTCCGGATGGTAGTATCCAGAACGTTGTTCCTGTTCTGGATGGTAGTATCCAGGATGTTGTTCCTGTTCTGGATGGTAGTATCCAGAACGTTGTTCCTTTTCTGGATGGTAGAATCCAGAATGTTGTTCCTGTTCTGGAAGGTAGAATCCAGAATGTTGTTCCTGTTCTGGATGGTAGTATCCAGAACATTGTTCCTGTTCTGGATGGTAGTATCAGAACATTGTTCCTGTTCTGGATGGTAGTATCAGAACATTGTTCCTGTTCTGGATGGTAGTATCCACCATGTTTTTCCATTTCTGGATGGTACAAATCCAGAACGTTGATCCCTTTTCTGGATGGTAGAATCCAGAACGCTGTTCCTGTTCTGGATGGTAGTATCCAGAATATTTTTCCTGTTCAGGATGGTAGTATTCGGAATGTTGTTCCTTTTCTGGATTGTAGAATCCAACATGTTATTCCTTTTCTGGATGGTAGAATCCAGAACGTTGTTCCTGTTCTGGATGGTCGAATCCATAACGCTTTTCCTGTTCTGGATGGTAGTATCCAGAACGTTGTTCCTGTTCTGGATGGTCGAATCCATAACGCTGTTCCTGTTCTGGATGGTAGTATCCTGAACGTTGTTCCTGTTCTTGATGGTAGAATCGAGAACGTTGTTCCTGTTCTGGATGGTAGTGTCCAGAACGTTGTTCCTGTTCTGGATGGTAGTATCCAGGATGTTGTTCCTGTTCTGGATGGTAGTATCCAGAATATTGTTCCTGTTCTGGATGGTGGTATCCGGGATGTTGTTGCTGTTCTGGATGGTAGTATCCAGAATGTTGTTCCTGTTCTGGAAGGTAGTATCCAGAACATTGTTCCTGTTCTGGATGGTAGTATTCAGCATGTTGTTCCTTTTCTGGATGGTAGAATCCACCATGTTATTCCCTTTCTGGATGGTAGAATCCAGAACGCTATTCTTTTTCTGGACGGAAGAATCCTAAACGTTGTCCCTGTTCTGGATGGTAGAATCCAGAACGTTGTTCCTGTTCTGGATGGTAGTATCCAGAATATTGTTCCTGTTCTGGATGGTAGTATCCAGGATGTTTTGCCTGTTCTGGATGGTAGAATCCAGAACGTTGTTCCTGTTCTGGATGGTAGTATCCAGAATATTGTTCCTGTTCTGGATGGTAGTATCCAGGATGTTTTGCCTGTTCTGGATTGTAGAATCCAACATTTTATTCCTTTTCTGGATGGTAGAATCCAGAACGTTGTTCCTGTTCTGGATGGTCGAATCCATAACGCTGTTCCTGTTCTGGATGGTAGTATCCAGAACGTTGTTCCTGTTCTGGATGGTAGTATCCTGAACGTTGTTCCTGTTCTTGATGGTAGAATCCAGAACGTTGTTCCTGTTCTGGATGGTAGTGTCCAGAACGTTGTTCCTGTTCTGGATGGTAGTATCCAGGATGTTGTTCCTGTTCTGGATGGTAGTATCCAGAATATTTTCCTGTTCTGGATGGTGGTATCCGGGATGTTGTTGCTGTTCTGGATGGTAGTATCCAGGATGTTCTTCCTGTTCTGGATGGTAGTATCCAGAACGTTGTTCCGGTTCGGGATGGTAGTATCCAGAACGTTGTTCCTGTTCTGGATGGTAGTATCCAGAACATTGTTCCTGTTCTGGATGGTAGTATCCAGGATGTTTTGCCTGTTCTGGATGGTAGAATACAGAACGTTGTTCCTGTTCTGGATGGTAGTATCCAGAATATTGTTCCTGTTCTGGATGGTAGTATCCAGGATGTTTTGCCTGTTGTGGATGGTAGTATCCAGGATGTTTTGCCTGTTCTGGATGGTAGAATCCAGAACGTTGTTCCTGTTCTGGATGGTAGTATCCAGGATGTTCTTCCTGTTCTGGATGGTAGTATCCAGAACGTTGTTCCTGTTCGGGATGGTAGTATCCAGAACGTTGTTCCTATTCTGGATGGTAGTTTCCAGGATGTTGTTCCTGTTCTGGATGGTAGTATCCAGGATGTTGTTCCTGTTCTGGATGGTAGAATCCAGAACGCTGTTCCTGTTCTGGATGGTAGTATCCAGAACGCTGTTCCTGTTCTAGATGGTAGTATCCAGAATATTGTTCCTGTTCTGGATGGTAGAATCCAGAACGTTGTTCCTGTTCTGGATGGTAGTATCCAGGATGTTCTTCCTGTTCTGGATGGTAGTATCCAGAACGTTGTTCCTGTTCTGGATGGTAGTATCCAACATGTTGTTCCTGTTCTTGATGGTAGTATCCAGGATGTTGTTCCTGTTCTGGATGGTAGTATCCAGGATGTTGTTCCTGTTCTGGATGGTAGTATCCAGAACGTTGTTCATTTTCTGGATGGTAGTATCCACCATGTTTTTCCATTTCTGGATGGTACAAATCCAGAACGTTGATCCCTTTTGTGGATGGTAGTATCCAGGATGTTGTTCCTGTTCTGGATGGTAGAATCCAGAACGCTGTTCCTGTTCTGGATGTTAGTATCCAGAATATTGTTCCTGTTCTGGATGGTAGAATCCAGAACGTTGTTCCTGTTCTGGATGGTAGTATCCAGGATGTTCTTCCTGTTCTGGATGGTAGTATCCAGAACGTTGTTCCTGTTCGGGATGGTAGTATCCAGAACGTTGTTCCTGTTCTGGATGGTAGTATCCAGGATGTTCTTCCTGTTCTGGATGGTAGTATCCAGGATGTTTATCCTGTTCTGGATAGTAGTATCCAGGATGTTGTTCCTGTTCTGGACTGTAGAATCCAGAATGTTGTTCCTGTTCTGGATGGTAGTGTCCAGTACGTTGTTCCTGTTCTGGATGGTAGTATCCAGGATGTTGTTCCTGTTCTGGATGGTAGAATCCAGAACGTTGTTCCTGTTCTGGATGGTAGAATCCAGAACGTTGTTCCTTTTCTGGATGGTAGTATCCAGAATATTTTTCCTGTTCTGGATGGTGGTATCCGGGATGTTGTTCCTGTTCTGGATGGTAGTATCCAGGATGATGTTCTTGATCCGGATGGTAGAATCCAGAACGTTGTTCCTGTTCTGGATGGTAGTATCCAAGATGTTGTTACTGTTCTGGATGGTAGTATCCAGAACGTTGTTCCTTTTCTGGATGGTAGAATCCAGAATGTTGTTCCTGTTCTGGAAGGTAGAATCCAGAATGTTGTTCCTGTTCTGGAAGGTAGTATCCAGAACATTGTTCCTGTTCTGGATGGTAGTATCAGAACATTGTTCCTGTTCTGGATGGTAGTATCCACCATGTTTTTCCATTTCTGGATGGTACAAATCCAGAACGTTGTTCCTGTTCTGGATGGTAGTGTCCAGAACGTTGTTCCTGTTCTGGATGGTAGTATCCAGGATGTTGTTCCTGTTCTGGATGGTAGTATCCAGAATATTTTTCCTGTTCTGGATGGTGGTATCCGGGATGTTCTTCCTGTTCTGGATGGTAGTATCCAGAACGTTGTTCCTGTTCGGGATGGTAGTATCCAGAACGTTGTTCCTGTTCTGGATGGTAGTATCCAGAACGTTGTTCCTGTTCTGGATGGTAGTATCCAGAATATTGTTCCTGTTCTGGATGGTAGTATCCAGGATGTTGTTCCTGTTCTGGATGGTAGTATCCAGAATGTTGTTCCTGTTCTGGAAGGTAGTATCCAGAACATTGTTCCTGTTCTGGATGGTAGTATCCAGCATGTTGTTCCTTTTCTGGATGGTAGAATCCACCATGTTATTCCCTTTCTGGATGGTAGAATCCAGAACGCTATTCTTTTTCTGGACGGAAGAATCCTAAACGTTGTCCCTGTTCTGGATGGTAGAATCCAGAAAGTTGTTCCTGTTCTGGATGGTAGTATCCAGAATATTGTTCCTGTTCTGGATGGTAGTATCCAGGATGTTTTGCCTGTTCTGGATGGTAGAATCCAGAACGTTGTTCCTGTTCTGGATGGTAGTATCCAGAACATTGTTCCTGTTCTGGATGGTAGTATCCAGGATGTTTTGCCTGTTCTGGATTGTAGAATCCAACATGTTATTCCTTTTCTGGATGGTAGAATCCAGAACGTTGTTCCTGTTCTGGATGGTCGAATCCATAACGCTGTTCCTGTTCTGGATGGTAGTATCCAGAACGTTGTTCCTGTTCTGGATGGTAGTATCCTGAACGTTGTTCCTGTTCTTGATGGTAGAATCCAGAACGTTGTTCCTGTTCTGGATGGTAGTGTCCAGAACGTTGTTCTTGTTCTGGATGGTAGTATCCAGGATGTTGTTCCTGTTCTGGATGGTAGTATCCAGAATATTTTCCTGTTCTGGATGGTGGTATCCGGGATGTTGTTGATGTTCTGGATGGTAGTATCCAGGATGTTCTTCCTGTTCTGGATGGTAGTATCCAGAACGTTGTTCCGGTTTGGGATGGTAGTATCCAGAACGTTGTTCCTGTTCTGGATGGTAGTATCCAGAATATTGTTCCTGTTCTGGATGGTAGTATCCAGGATGTTTTGCCTGTTCTGGATGGTAGAATCCAGAACGTTGTTCCTGTTCTGGATGGTAGTATCCAGAATATTGTTCCTGTTCTGGATGGTAGAATCCAGGATGTTTTGCCTGTTGTGGATGGTAGTATCCAGGATGTTTTGCCTGTTCTGGATGGTAGAATCCAGAACGTTGTTCCTGTTCTGGATGGTAGTATCCAGAACGTTGTTCCTATTCTGGATGGTAGTTTCCAGGATGTTGTTCCTGTTCTGGATGGTAGTATCCAGGATGTTGTTCCTGTTCTGGATGGTAGAATCCAGAACGCTGTTCCTGTTCTAGATGGTAGTATCCAGAATATTGTTCCTGTTCTGGATGGTAGAATCCAGAACGTTGTTCCTGTTCTGGATGGTAGTATCCAGAACGTTCTTCCTGTTCTGGATGGTAGTATCCAGAACGTTGTTCCTGTTCTGGATGGTAGTATCCAGAACGTTGTTCCTGTTCTGGATGGTAGTATCCAACATGTTGTTCCTGTTCTTGATGGTAGTATCCAGGATGTTGTTCCTGTTCTGGATGGTAGTATCCAGGATGTTGTTCCTGTTCTGGATGGTAGTATCCAGAACGTTGTTCATTTTCTGGATGGTAGTATCCACCATGTTTTTCCATTTCTGGATGGTACAAATCCAGAACGTTGATCCCTTTTGTGGATGGTAGTATCCAGGATGTTGTTCCTGTTCTGGATGGTAGAATCCAGAACGCTGTTCCTGTTCTGGATGTTAGTATCCAGAATATTGTTCCTGTTCTGGATGGTAGAATCCAGAACGTTGTTCCTGTTCTGGATGGTAGTATCCAGGATGTTCTTCCTGTTCTGGATGGTAGTATCCAGAACGTTGTTCCTGTTCGGGATGGTAGTATCCAGAACGTTGTTCCTGTTCTGGATGGTAGTATCCAGGATGTTCTTCCTGTTCTGGATGGTAGTATCCAGGATGTTTATCCTGTTCTGGATAGTAGTATCCAGGATGTTGTTCCTGTTCTGGACTGTAGAATCCAGAATGTTGTTCCTGTTCTGGATGGTAGTGTCCAGTACGTTGTTCCTGTTCTGGATGGTAGTATCCAGGATGTTGTTCCTGTTCTGGATGGTAGAATCCAGAACGTTGTTCCTGTTCTGGATGGTAGAATCCAGAACGTTGATCCTTTTCTGGATGGTAGTATCCAGAATATTTTTCCTGTTCTGGATGGTGGTATCCGGGATGTTGTTCCTGTTCTGGATGGTAGTATCCAGGATGATGTTCTTGATCCGGATGGTAGAATCCAGAACGTTGTTCCTGTTCTGGATGGTAGTATCCAAGATGTTGTTACTGTTCTGGATGGTAGTATCCAGAACGTTGTTCCTTTTCTGGATGGTAGAATCCAGAATGTTGTTCCTGTTCTGGAAGGTAGAATCCAGAATGTTGTTCCTGTTCTGGAAGGTAGAAATCCAGAACATTGTTCCTGTTCTGGATGGTAGTATCAGAACATTGTTCCTGTTCTGGATGGTAGTATCCAGGATGTTGTTCCTGTTCTGGATGGTAGTATCCAGAATATTTTTCCTGTTCTGGATGGTGGTATCCGGGATGTTCTTCCTGTTCTGGATGGTAGTATCCAGAACGTTGTTCCTGTTCGGGATGGTAGTATCCAGAACGTTGTTCCTGTTCTGGATGGTAGTATCCAGAACGTTGTTCCTGTTCTGGATGGTAGTATCCAGAATATTGTTCCTGTTCTGGATGGTAGTATCCAGGATGTTGTTCCTGTTCTGGATGGTAGTATCCAGAATGTTGTTCCTGTTCTGGAAGGTAGTATCCAGAACATTGTTCCTGTTCTGGATGGTAGTATCCAGCATGTTGTTCCTTTTCTGGATGGTAGAATCCTCCATGTTATTCCCTTTCTGGATGGTAGAATCCAGAACGCTATTCTTTTTCTGGACGGAAGAATCCTAAACGTTGTCCCTGTTCTGGATGGTAGAATCCAGAAAGTTGTTCCTGTTCTGGATGGTAGTATCCAGAATATTGTTCCTGTTCTGAATGGTAGTATCCAGGATGTTTTGCCTGTTCTGGATGGTAGAATCCAGAACGTTGTTCCTGTTCTGGATGGTAGTATCCAGAATATTGTTCCTGTTCTGGATGGTAGTATCCAGGATGTCTTGCCTGTTCTGGATGGTAGAATCCAGAACGTTGTTCCTGTTCTGGATGGTCGAATCCATAACGCTGTTCCTGTTCTGGATGGTAGTATCCAGAACGTTGTTCCTGTTCTGGATGGTAGTATCCTGAACGTTGTTCCTGTTCTGGATGGTAGAATCCAGAACGTTGTTCCTGTTCTGGATGGTAGTATCCTGAACGTTGTTCCTGTTCTTGATGGTAGAATCCAGAACGTTGTTCCTGTTCTGGATGGTAGTGTCCAGAACGTTGTTCTTGTTCTGGATGGTAGTATCCAGGATGTTGTTCCTGTTCTGGATGGTAGTATCCAGAATATTTTCCTGTTCTGGATGGTGGTATCCGGGATGTTGTTGCTGTTCTGGATGGTAGTATCCAGGATGTTCTTCCTGTTCTGGATGGTAGTATCCAGAACGTTGTTCCGGTTTGGGATGGTAGTATCCAGAACGTTGTTCCTGTTCTGGATGGTAGTATCCAGAATATTGTTCCTGTTCTGGATGGTAGTATCCAGGATGTTTTGCCTGTTCTGGATGGTAGAATCCAGAACGTTGTTCCTGTTCTGGATGGTAGTATCCAGAATATTGTTCCTGTTCTGGATGGTAGTATCCAGGATGTTTTGTCTGTTATGGATGGTAGTATCCAGGATGTTTTGCCTGTTGTGGATGGTAGTATCCAGGATGTTTTGCCTGTTCTGGATGGTAGAATCCAGAACGTTGTTCCTATTCTGGATGGTCGTTTCAAGGATGTTGTTCCTGTTCTGGATGGTAGTATCCAGGATGTTGTTCCTGTTCTGGATGGTAGAATCCAGAACGCTGTTCCTGTTCTAGATGGTAGTATCCAGAATATTGTTCCTGTTCTGGATGGTAGTATCCAGAATATTTTTCCTTTTCAGGATGGTAGTATCCGGAATGTGGTTCCTGTTCTGGATGGTAGAATCCAGAACGTTGTTCCTGTTCTGGATGGTAGTATCCAACATGTTATTCCTTTTCTGGATGGTAGAATCTAGAACGTTGTTCCTGTTCTGGATGGTCGAATCCATAACGCTTTTCCTGTTCTGGATGGTAGTATCCAGAACGCTTTTCCTGTTCTGGATGGTAGTATCCAGAACGTTGTTCCTGTTCTGGATGGTAGTATCCAGAACGTTGTTCCTGTTCTGGATGGTCGAATCCATAACGCTGTTCCTGTTCTGGATAGTAGTATCCTGAACGTTGTTCCTGTTCTTGATGATAGAATCCAGAACGTTGTTCCTGTTCTCGATGGTAGTGTCCAGAATATTTTTCCTGTTCTGGATGGTGGTATCCGGGATGTTTTTGCTGTTCTGGTTGGTAGTATCCAGGATGTTCTTGTTCTGGATTGTAGAATCCAGAACGTTGTTCCTGTTCGGGATGGTAGTATCCAGAACGTTGTTCCTGTTCTGGATGGTAGTATCCAGAATATTGTTCCTGTTCTGGATGGTAGTATCCAGGATGTTGTTCCTGTTCTGGATGGTAGTATCCAGGATGTTCTTCCTGTTCTGGATGGTAGTATCCAGGATGTTGTTCCTGTTCTGGATGGTAGTATCCAGAATATTTTTCCTGTTCTGGATGGTGGTATCCGGGATGTTGTTCCTGTTCTGGATGGTAGTATCCAGGATGTTCTTCCTGTTCTGGATGGTAGTATCCAGAACGTTGTTCCAGTTCTGGATGGTAGTATCCAGAATATTGTTCCTGTTCTGGATGGTAGTATCCAGGATGTTTTGCCTGTTCTGGATGGTAGAATCCAGAACGTTGTTCCTGTTCTGGATGGTAGTATCCAGAATATTGTTCCTGTTCTGGATGGTAGTATCCAGAATATTGTTCCTGTTCTGGATGGTAGTATCCAGGATGTTTTGCCTGTTGTGGATTGTAGAATCCAACATGTTATTCCTTTTCTGGATGGTAGAATCCAGAACGTTGTTCCTGTTCTGGATGGTCGTATCCAGAAAGTTGTTCCTGTTCAGGATGGTCGAATCCATAACGCTGTTCCTGTTCTGGATGGTAGAATCCAGGACGCTGTTCCTGTTCTGGATGGTAGTATCCAGAATATTTTTCCTGTTCTGAATGGTGGTATCCGAGATGTTGTTCCTGTTCTGGATGGTAGTATCCAGAATATTTTTCCTGTTCTGGATGGTGGTATCCGGGATGTTGTTCCTGTTCTGGATGGTAGTATCCAGGATGATGTTCTTGTTCCGGATGGTAGTATCCAGAACGTTATTCCTGTTCTGGATGGTAGTATCCAGCATGTTGTTCCTTTTCTGGATGGTAGAATCCACCATGTTATTCCCTTTCTGGATGGTAGAATCCAGAACGCTATTCGTTTTCTGGACGGAAGAATCCTAAACGTTGTTCCTGTTCCGGATGGTAGAATCCAGAACGTTGTTCCTGTTCTGGATGGTAGAATCCAGAACGTTGTTCCTGTTCTGGATGGTAGTATCCAGAATATTTTTCCTGTTCTGGATGGTGGTATCCGGGATGTTGTTCCTGTTCTGGATGGTAGTATCCAGGATGATGTTCTTGTTCCGGATGGTAGAATCCAGAACGTTGTTCCTGTTCTGGATGGTAGTATCCAGGATGTTGTTCCTGTTCTGGATGGTAGTATCCAGAACGTTGATCCCTTTTCTGGATGGTAGTATCCAGGATGTTGTTCCTGTTCTGGATGGTAGAATCCAG
Organism: Telmatherina bonti; assembly: GCF_933228915.1. Lineage (NCBI taxonomy): Eukaryota > Metazoa > Chordata > Actinopteri > Atheriniformes > Telmatherinidae > Telmatherina > Telmatherina bonti. The sequence goes on along the minus strand of NC_136621.1, from coordinate 43,318,843 downwards.
AACGCTGTTCCTGTTCTGGATGGTAGTATCCAGAATATTTTTCCTGTTCAGGATGGTAGTATCCGGAATGTTGTTCCATTTCTGGATGGTAGTATCCAGCATGTTGTTCCTTTTCTGGATGGTAGAATCCACCATGTTATTCCCTTTCTGGATGGTAGAATCCAGAACGCTATTCTTTTTCTGGACGGAAGAATCCTAAACGTTGTCCCTGTTCTGGATGGTAGAATCCAGAACGTTGTTCCTGTTCTGGATGGTAGTGTCCAGAACGTTGTTCCTGTTCTGGATGGTAGTGTCCAGAACGTTGTTCCTGTTCTGGATGGTAGTATCCAGGATGTTGTTCCTGTTCTGGATGGTAGTATCCAGAATATTTTTCCTGTTCTGGATGGTGGTATCCGGGATGTTGTTCCTGTTCTGGATGGTAGTATCCAGGATGTTGTTCCTGTTCTGGATGGTAGAATCCAGAACGCTGTTCCTGTTCTGGATGGTAGTATCCAGAATATTTTTCCTTTTCAGGATGGTAGTATCCGGAATGTTGTTCCATTTCTGGATGGTAGTATCCAGCATGTTGTTCTTTTTCTGGATTGTAGAATCCAACATGTTATTCCTTTTCTGGATGGTAGAATCCAGAACGTTGTTCCTGTTCTGGATGGTCGAATCCATAACGCTGTTCCTGTTCTGGATGGTGGTATCCGGGATGTTGTTCCTGTTCTGGATGGTAGTATCCAGGATGTTGTTCCTGTTCTGGATGGTAGAATCCAGAACGCTGTTCCTGTTCTGGATGGTAGTATCCAGGATGTTGTTCCTGTTCTGGATGGTAGTATCCAGGATGTTCTTCCTGTTCTGGATGGTAGTATCCAGGATGTTGTTCCTGTTCTGGATGGTAGTATCCAGAATATTTTTCCTGTTCTGGATGGTGGTATCCGGGATGTTTTTGCTGTTCTGGTTGGTAGTATCCAGGATGTTCTTGTTCTGGATGGTAGTATCCAGAACGTTGTACCTGTTCGGGATGGTAGTATCCAGAACGTTGTTCCTGTTCTGGATGGTAGTATCCAGAATATTGTTCCTGTTCTGGATGGTAGTATCCAGGATGTTCTTCCTGTTCTGGATGGTAGTATCCAGGATGTTCTTCCTGTTCTGGATGGTAGTATCCAGGATGTTGTTCCTGTTCTGGATGGTAGTATCCAGAATATTTTTCCTGTTCTGGATGGTGGTATCCGGGATGTTGTTCCTGTTCTGGATGGTAGTATCCAGAACGTTGTTCCTGTTCTGGATGGTAGTATCCAGAATATTGTTCCTTTTCTGGATGGTAGTATCCAGGATGTTGTTCCTGTTCTGGATGGTAGTATCCAGGATGTTCTTCCTGTTCTGGATGGTAGTATCCAGGATGTTGTTCCTGTTCTGGATGGTAGTATCCAGAATATTTTTCCTGTTCTGGATGGTGGTATCCGGGATGTTGTTCCTGTTCTGGATGGTAGTATCCAGGATGTTCTTCCTGTTCTGGATGGTAGTATCCAGAACGTTGTTCCAGTTCTGGATGGTAGTATCCAGAATATTGTTCCTGTTCTGGATGGTAGTATCCAGGATGTTTTGCCTGTTCTGGATGGTAGAATCCAGAACGTTGTTCCTGTTCTGGATGGTAGTATCCAGAATATTGTTCCTGTTCTGGATGGTAGTATCCAGGATGTTTTGCCTGTTGTGGATTGTAGAATCCAACATGTTATTCCTTTTCTGGATGGTAGAATCAAGAACGTTGTTCCTGTTCTGGATGGTCGTATCCAGAAAGTTGTTCCTGTTCTGGATGGTCGAATCCATAACGCTGTTCCTGTTCTGGATGGTCGAATCCAGGACGCTGTTCCTGTTCTGGATGGTAGTATCCAGAATATTTTTCCTGTTCTGGATGGTAGTATCCAGGATGTTTTGTCTGTTATGGATGGTAGTATCCAGGATGTTTTGCCTGTTGTGGATGGTAGTATCCAGGATGTTTTGCCTGTTCTGGATGGTAGAATCCAGAACGTTGTTCCTATTCTGGATGGTAGTTTCAAGGATGTTGTTCCTGTTCTGGATGGTAGTATCCAGGATGTTGTTCCTGTTCTGGATGGTAGAATCCAGAACGCTGTTCCTGTTCTAGATGGTAGTATCCAGAATATTGTTCCTGTTCTGGATGGTAGTATCCAGAATATTTTTCCTTTTCAGGATGGTAGTATCCGGAATGTGGTTCCTGTTCTGGATGGTAGAATCCAGAACGTTGTTCCTGTTCTGGATGGTAGTATCCAACATGTTATTCCTTTTCTGGATGGTAGAATCCAGAACGTTGTTCCTGTTCTGGATGGTCGAATCCATAACGCTTTTCCTGTTCTGGATGGTAGTATCCAGAACGCTTTTCCTGTTCTGGATGGTAGTATCCAGAACGTTGTTCCTGTTCTGGATGGTAGTATCCAGAACGTTGTTCCTGTTCTGGATGGTCGAATCCATAACGCTGTTCCTGTTCTGGATGGTAGTATCCTGAACGTTGTTCCTGTTCTTGATGATAGAATCCAGAACGTTGTTCCTGTTCTCGATGGTAGTGTCCAGAATATTTTTCCTGTTCTGGATGGTGGTATCCGGGATGTTTTTGCTGTTCTGGTTGGTAGTATCCAGGATGTTCTTGTTCTGGATTGTAGAATCCAGAACGTTGTTCCTGTTCGGGATGGTAGTATCCAGAACGTTGTTCCTGTTCTGGATGGTAGTATCCAGAATATTGTTCCTGTTCTGGATGGTAGTATCCAGGATGTTGTTCCTGTTCTGGATGGTAGTATCCAGGATGTTCTTCCTGTTCTGGATGGTAGTATCCAGGATGTTGTTCCTGTTCTGGATGGTAGTATCCAGAATATTTTTCCTGTTCTGGATGGTGGTATCCGGGATGTTGTTCCTGTTCTGGATGGTAGTATCCAGGATGTTCTTCCTGTTCTGGATGGTAGTATCCAGAACGTTGTTCCAGTTCTGGATGGTAGTATCCAGAATATTGTTCCTGTTCTGGATGGTAGTATCCAGGATGTTTTGCCTGTTCTGGATGGTAGAATCCAGAACGTTGTTCCTGTTCTGGATGGTAGTATCCAGAATATTGTTCCTGTTCTGGATGGTAGTATCCAGAATATTGTTCCTGTTCTGGATGGTAGTATCCAGGATGTTTTGCCTGTTGTGGATTGTAGAATCCAACATGTTATTCCTTTTCTGGATGGTAGAATCCAGAACGTTGTTCCTGTTCTGGATGGTCGTATCCAGAAAGTTGTTCCTGTTCAGGATGGTCGAATCCATAACGCTGTTCCTGTTCTGGATGGTAGAATCCAGGACGCTGTTCCTGTTCTGGATGGTAGTATCCAGAATATTTTTCCTGTTCTGAATGGTGGTATCCGAGATGTTGTTCCTGTTCTGGATGGTAGTATCCAGAATATTTTTCCTGTTCTGGATGGTGGTATCCGGGATGTTGTTCCTGTTCTGGATGGTAGTATCCAGGATGATGTTCTTGTTCCGGATGGTAGTATCCAGAACGTTATTCCTGTTCTGGATGGTAGTATCCAGCATGTTGTTCCTTTTCTGGATGGTAGAATCCACCATGTTATTCCCTTTCTGGATGGTAGAATCCAGAACGCTATTCGTTTTCTGGACGGAAGAATCCTAAACGTTGTTCCTGTTCCGGATGGTAGAATCCAGAACGTTGTTCCTGTTCTGGATGGTAGAATCCAGAACGTTGTTCCTGTTCTGGATGGTAGTATCCAGAATATTTTTCCTGTTCTGGATGGTGGTATCCGGGATGTTGTTCCTGTTCTGGATGGTAGTATCCAGGATGATGTTCTTGTTCCGGATGGTAGAATCCAGAACGTTGTTCCTGTTCTGGATGGTAGTATCCAGGATGTTGTTCCTGTTCTGGATGGTAGTATCCAGAACGTTGATCCCTTTTCTGGATGGTAGTATCCAGGATGTTGTTCCTGTTCTGGATGGTAGAATCCAGAACGCTGTTCCTGTTCTGGATGGTAGTATCCAGAATATTTTTCCTGTTCAGGATGGTAGTATCCGGAATGTTGTTCCATTTCTGGATGGTAGTATCCAGCATGTTGTTCCTTTTCTGGATGGTAGAATCCACCATGTTATTCCCTTTCTGGATGGTAGAATCCAGAACGCTATTCTTTTTCTGGACGGAAGAATCCTAAACGTTGTCCCTGTTCTGGATGGTAGAATCCAGAACGTTGTTCCTGTTCTGGATGGTAGTGTCCAGAACGTTGTTCCTCTTCTGGATGGTAGTGTCCACAACGTTGTTCCTGTTCTGGATGGTAGTATCCAGGATGTTGTTCCTGTTCTGGATGGTAGTATCCAGAATATTTTTCCTGTTCTGGATGGTGGTATCCGGGATGTTGTTCCTGTTCTGGATGGTAGTATCCAGGATGTTGTTCCTGTTCTGGATGGTAGAATCCAGAACGCTGTTCCTGTTCTGGATGGTAGTATCCAGAATATTTTTCCTTTTCAGGATGGTAGTATCCGGAATGTTGTTCCATTTCTGGATGGTAGTATCCAGCATGTTGTTCTTTTTCTGGATTGTAGAATCCAACATGTTATTCCTTTTCTGGATGGTAGAATCCAGAACGTTGTTCCTGTTCTGGATGGTCGAATCCATAACGCTGTTCCTGTTCTGGATGGTGGTATCCGGGATGTTGTTCCTGTTCTGGATGGTAGTATCCAGGATGTTGTTCCTGTTCTGGATGGTAGAATCCAGAACGCTGTTCCTGTTCTGGATGGTAGTATCCAGGATGTTGTTCCTGTTCTGGATGGTAGTATCCAGGATGTTCTTCCTGTTCTGGATGGTAGTATCCAGGATGTTGTTCCTGTTCTGGATGGTAGTATCCAGAATATTTTTCCTGTTCTGGATGGTGGTATCCGGGATGTTTTTGCTGTTCTGGTTGGTAGTATCCAGGATGTTCTTGTTCTGGATGGTAGTATCCAGAACGTTGTACCTGTTCGGGATGGTAGTATCCAGAACGTTGTTCCTGTTCTGGATGGTAGTATCCAGAATATTGTTCCTGTTCTGGATGGTAGTATCCAGGATGTTCTTCCTGTTCTGGATGGTAGTATCCAGGATGTTCTTCCTGTTCTGGATGGTAGTATCCAGGATGTTGTTCCTGTTCTGGATGGTAGTATCCAGAATATTTTTCCTGTTCTGGATGGTGGTATCCGGGATGTTGTTCCTGTTCTGGATGGTAGTATCCAGAACGTTGTTCCTGTTCTGGATGGTAGTATCCAGAATATTGTTCCTTTTCTGGATGGTAGTATCCAGGATGTTGTTCCTGTTCTGGATGGTAGTATCCAGGATGTTCTTCCTGTTCTGGATGGTAGTATCCAGGATGTTGTTCCTGTTCTGGATGGTAGTATCCAGAATATTTTTCCTGTTCTGGATGGTGGTATCCGGGATGTTGTTCCTGTTCTGGATGGTAGTATCCAGGATGTTCTTCCTGTTCTGGATGGTAGTATCCAGAACGTTGTTCCAGTTCTGGATGGTAGTATCCAGAATATTGTTCCTGTTCTGGATGGTAGTATCCAGGATGTTTTGCCTGTTCTGGATGGTAGAATCCAGAACGTTGTTCCTGTTCTGGATGGTAGTATCCAGAATATTGTTCCTGTTCTGGATGGTAGTATCCAGGATGTTTTGCCTGTTGTGGATTGTAGAATCCAACATGTTATTCCTTTTCTGGATGGTAGAATCAAGAACGTTGTTCCTGTTCTGGATGGTCGTATCCAGAAAGTTGTTCCTGTTCTGGATGGTCGAATCCATAACGCTGTTCCTGTTCTGGATGGTCGAATCCAGGACGCTGTTCCTGTTCTGGATGGTAGTATCCAGAATATTTTTCCTGTTCTGGATGGTGGTATCCGGGATGTTGTTCCTGTTCTGGATGGTAGTATCCAGGATGATGTTCTTGTTCCGGATGGTAGTATCCAGAATATTTTTCCTGTTCTGGATGGTGGTATCCGGGATGTTGTTCCTGTTCTGGATGGTAGTATCCAGAACGTTGTTCCTGTTCTGGATGGTAGTATCCAGAATATTGTTCCTTTTCTGGATGGTAGTATCCAGGATGTTGTTCCTGTTCTGGATGGTAGTATCCAGGATGTTCTTCCTGTTCTGGATGGTAGTATCCAGGATGTTGTTCCTGTTCTGGATGGTAGTATCCAGAATATTTTTCCTGTTCTGGATGGTGGTATCCGGGATGTTGTTCCTGTTCTGGATGGTAGTATCCAGGATGTTCTTCCTGTTCTGGATGGTAGTATCCAGAACGTTGTTCCAGTTCTGGATGGTAGTATCCAGAATATTGTTCCTGTTCTGGATGGTAGTATCCAGGATGTTTTGCCTGTTCTGGATGGTAGAATCCAGAACGTTGTTCCTGTTCTGGATGGTAGTATCCAGAATATTGTTCCTGTTCTGGATGGTAGTATCCAGGATGTTTTGCCTGTTGTGGATTGTAGAATCCAACATGTTATTCCTTTTCTGGATGGTAGAATCAAGAACGTTGTTCCTGTTCTGGATGGTCGTATCCAGAAAGTTGTTCCTGTTCTGGATGGTCGAATCCATAACGCTGTTCCTGTTCTGGATGGTAGAATCCAGGACGCTGTTCCTGTTCTGGATGGTAGTATCCAGAATATTTTTCCTGTTCTGGATGGTGGTATCCGGGATGTTGTTCCTGTTCTGGATGGTAGTATCCAGGATGATGTTCTTGTTCCGGATGGTAGTATCCAGAACGTTATTCCTGTTCTGGATGGTAGTATCCAGCATGTTGTTCCTTTTCTGGATGGTAGAATCCACCATGTTATTCCCTTTCTGGATGGTAGAATCCAGAACGCTATTCTTTTTCTGGACGGAAGAATCCTAAACGTTGTTCCTGTTCTGGATGGTAGAATCCAGAACGTTGTTCCTGTTCTGGATGGTAGTATCCAGAATATTGTTCATGTTCTGGATGGTAGTATCCAGAATATTTTTCCTGTTCTGGATGGTAGTATCCAGAATATTTTTCCTGTTCTGGATGGTGGTATCCGGGATGTTGTTCCTGTTCTGGATGGTAGTATCCAGGATGTTCTTCCTGTTCTGGATGGTAGTATCCAGAACGTTGTTCCAGTTCTGGATGGTAGTATCCAGAATATTGTTCCTGTTCTGGATGGTAGTATCCAGGATGTTTTGCCTTTTCTGGATGGTAGAATCCAGAACGTTGTTCCTGTTCTGGATGGTAGTATCCAGAATATCGTTCCTGTTCTGGATGGTAGTATCCAGGATGTTTTGCCTGTTGTGGATTGTAGAATCCAACATGTTATTCCTTTTCTGGATGGTAGAATCCAGAACGTTGTTCCTGTTCTGGATGGTAGTATCCAGAAAGTTGTTCCTGTTCTGGATGGTCGAATCCATAACGCTGTTCCTGTTCTGGATGGTAGAATCCAGGACGCTGTTCCTGTTCTGGATGGTAGTATCCAGAATATTTTTCCTGTTCTGGATGGTGGTATCCGGGATGTTGTTCCTGTTCTGGATGGTAGTATCCAGGATGATGTTCTTGTTCCGGATGGTAGTATCCAGAACGTTATTCCTGTTCTGGATGGTAGTATCCAGCATGTTGTTCCTTTTCTGGATGGTAGAATCCACCATGTTATTCCCTTTCTGGATGGTAGAATCCAGAACGCTATTCTTTTTCTGGACGGAAGAATCCTAAACGTTGTTCCTGTTCTGGATGGTAGAATCCAGAACGTTGTTCCTGTTCTGGATGGTAGTATCCAGAATATTGTTCCTGTTCTGGATGGTAGTATCCAGAATATTTTTCCTGTTCTGGATGGTGGTATCCGGGATGTTGTTCCTGTTCTGGATGGTAGTATCCAGGATGATGTTCTTGTTCTGGATGGTAGTATCCAGAATATTGTTCCTTTTCTGGATGGTAATATCCAGAATATTTTTCCTGTTCTGGATGGTGGTATCCGGGATGTTGTTCCTGTTCTGGATGGTAGTATCCAGGAAGATGTTCTTGTTCCGGATGGTAGTATCCAGAACGTTGTTCCTGTTCTGGATGGTAGTATCCAGGATGTTGTTCCTGTTCTGGATGGTAGTATCCAGGATGTTGTTCCTGTTCTGGATGGTAGTATCCAGAACGTTGTTCCTTTTCTGGATGGTAGAATCCAGAATGTTGTTCCTGTTCTGGAAGGTAGAATCCAGAATGTTGTTCCTGTTCTGGATGGTAGTATCCAGAACATTGTTCATGTTCTGGATGGTAGTATCAGAACATTGTTCCTGTTCTGGATGGTAGTATCCAGAACGTTGTTCCTTTTCTGGATGGTAGAATCCAGAATGTTGTTCCTGTTCTGGAAGGTAGAATCCAGAACATTGTTCATGTTCTGGATGGTAGTATCAGAACATTGTTCCTGTTCTGGATGGTAGTATCCACCATGTTTTTCCATTTCTGGATGGTAAAAATCCAGAACGTTGATCCCTTTTCTGGATGGTAGAATCCAGGATGTTGTTCCTGTTCTGGATGGTAGTATCCAGAATATTTTTCCTGTTCTGGATGGTGGTATCCGGGATGTTTTGCCTGTTCTGGATGGTAGAATCCAGAACGTTGTTCCTGTTCTGGATGGTAGTATCCAGAATATTGTTCCTGTTCTGGATGGTAGTATCCAGGATGTTTTGCCTGTTGTGGATTGTAGAATCCAACATGTTATTCCTTTTCTGGATGGTAGAATCCAGAACGTTGTTCCTGTTCTGGATGGTCGTATCCAGAAAGTTGTTCCTGTTCTGGATGGTCGAATCCATAACGCTGTTCCTGTTCTGGATGGTAGAATCCAGAACGTTGTTCCTGTTCTGGATGGTAGTATCCAGAATATTGTTCCTGTTCTGGATGGTAGTATCCAGAATATTTTTCCTGTTCTGGATGGTGGTATCCGGGATGTTGTTCCTGTTCTGGATGGTAGCATCCAGAACGTTGTTCCTTTTCTGGATGGTAGAATCCAGAATGTTGTTCCTGTTCTGGATGGTAGTATCCAGAACATTGTTCATGTTCTGGATGGTAGTATCAGAACATTGTTCCTGTTCTGGATGGTAGTATCCACCATATTTTTCCATTTCTGGATGGTACAAATCCAGAACGTTGATCCCTTTTCTGGATGGTAGTATCCAGGATGTTGTTCCTGTTCTGGATGGTAGAATCCAGAACGCTGTTCCTGTTCTGGATGGTAGAATCCAGAACGTTGTTCCTGTTCTGGATGGTAGTATCCAGAATATTGTTCCTGTTCTGGATGGTAGTATCCAGAATATTTTTCCTGTTCTGGATGGTAGAATCCAGAACGTTGTTCCTGTTCTGGATGGTAGTATCCAGAATATTGTTCCTGTTCTGGATGGTAGTATCCAGAATATTTTTCCTGTTCTGGATGGTGGTATCCGGGATGTTGTTCCTGTTCTGGATGGTAGTATCCAGGAAGATGTTCTTGTTCCGGATGGTAGTATCCAGAACGTTGTTCCTGTTCTGGATGGTAGTATCCAGGATGTTGTTCCTGTTCTGGATGGTAGTATCCAGAACGTTGTTCCTTTTCTGGATGGTAGAATCCAGAATGTTGTTCCTGTTCTGGAAGGTAGAATCCAGAATGTTGTTCCTGTTCTGGATGGTAGTATCCAGAACATTGTTCATGTTCTGGATGGTAGTATCAGAACATTGTTCCTGTTCTGGATGGTAGTATCCACCATGTTTTTCCATTTCTGGATGGTACAAATCCAGAACGTTGATCCCTTTTCTGGATGGTAGTATCCAGGATGTTGTTCCTGTTCTGGATGGTAGAATCCAGAACGCTGTTCCTGTTCTGGATGGTAGTATCCAGAATATTTTTCCTGTTCAGGATGGTAGTATCCGGAATATTGTTCCTGTTCTGGATGGTAGTATCCAGCATGTTGTTCCTTTTAAGGATGGTAGAATCGACCATGTTATTCCCTTTCTGAATGGTAGAATCCAGAACGCTATTCTTTTCCTGGACGGAAGAATCCTAAACGTTTTTCCTGTTCTGGATGGTAGAATCCAGAATGTTGTTCCTGTTCTGGATGGTAGTATCCAGAATATTGTTCCTGTTCTGGATGGTAGTATCCAGAATATTGTTCCTGTTCTGGATGGTAGTATCCAGCATGTTGTTCCTGTTCTGGATTGTAGAATCCAACATGTTATTGCATTCTGGATGGTAGAATCCAGAACGTTGTTCCTGTTCTGGATGGTCGAATCCATAATGCTGTTCCTGTTCTGGATGGTAGTATCCAGAATATTGTTCCAGTTCTGGATGGTAGTATCCAGGATGTTGTTCCTGTTCTGGAAGGTAGAATCCAGAATGTTGTTCCTTTTCTGGATCGTAGAATCCAGAACGTTGTTCCTGTTCTTGATGGTAGAATCCAGAACGTTGTTCCTGTTCTGGATGGTAGTGTCCAGAAAATTGTTCCTGTTCTGGATGGTAGTATCCAGGATGTTGTTCCTGTTCTGGCTGGTAGCATCCAGAATATTTTTCCTTTTCTGGATGGTGGTATCTGGGATGTTGTTCCTGTTCTGGATGGTAGTATCCAGGATGATGTTTCTGTTCTGGATGGTAGTATCCAGGATGTTGTTCCTGTTCTGGATGGTAGTATCCAGAACGTTGTTCCTTTTCTGGATGGTAGAATCCAGAATGTTGTTCCTGTTCTGGAAGGTAGAATCCAGAATGTTGTTCCTGTTCTGGATGGTAGTATCCAGAACATTGTTCCTGTTCTGGATGGTAGTATCCAGAACATTATTCCTGTTCTGGATGGTAGTAGCCACCATGTTTTTCCATTTCTGGATGGTACACATCCAGAACGTTGATCCCTTTTCTGGATGTTAGTATCCAGGTTGTTGTTCCTGTTCTGGATGGTAGAATCCAGAACGCTGTTCCTGTTCTGGATGGTAGTATCCAGAATATTTTTCCTGTTCAGGATGGTAGTATCCGGAATGTTGTTCCTTTTCTGGATGGTAGTATCCAGCATGTTGTTCCTTTTCTGGATGGTAGAATCCAGAACGCTGTTCCTGTTCTGGATGGTAGTATCCAGAATATTGTTCCTGTTCTGGATGGTAGTATCCAGGATGTTTTGCCTGTTCTGGATGGTAGTATCCAGAATGTTGCTCCTGTTCTGGATGGTAGAATCCAACATGTTATTCCTTTTCTGGATGGTAGAATCCAGAACGTTGTTCCTGTTCTCGATGGTCGAATCCATAACGCTGTTCCTGTTCTGGATGGTAGAATCCAGAACGTTGTTCCTGTTCTGGATGGTCGAATCCATAACGCTGTTCCTGTTCTGGATGGTAGTATCCAGAATATTGTTCCAGTTCTGGATGGTAGTATCCATAACGCTGTTCCTGTTCTGGATGGTAGTATCCAGAATATTGTTCCTGTTCTGGATGGTAGTATCCAGAATATTGTTCCAGTTCCGAATGGTAGTATCCAGGATGATGTTCCTGTTCCGGATGGTAGTATCCAGAATATTGTTCCAGTTCCGGATGGTAGTATCCACCATGTTGTTCCTGTTCTGGATGGTAGTATCCACCATGTTGTTCCTGTTCTGGATGGTAGAATCCAGAAGGCAGTTCTTGTTCTGGATGGTAGTATCCAGAATATTGTTCCTGTTCTGGATGGTAGAATCCAGAACGCAGTTCCTGTTCTGGATGGTAGTATCCAGAATATTGTTCCTGTTCTGGATGGTAGAATCCAGAACGTTGTTCCTGTTCTGGATGGCAGAATCCAGAACGCAGTTCCTGTTCTGGATGGTAGTATCCAGAATATTGTTCCTGTTCTGGATGGTAGTTCTTATCTTGTAATATCTTGGAAAATCTGTTGGGAGCTTCTCCTGGATTTTTTTTTTACCATTTATTGTGGACTTTTATGCAGATATAATGAAAATGGTTGTCTCACAATGAGGAAGAATCCTTCAGCATTCAGATGCTGATCTGGAACAGAGTTAAGGCAGGACCCATTCACAGAGACTCACCATGAAGATCCTTCCAGAAGCTATATCGTAAAGTCGCGAACAAACAGATATATGAAGCCCCATTAAAGCAGAAAAAAACAACTTAAATGGACAGAAGTATAAAAATTCATAAAAACATAATAAAAATCATAATGTTTTGGAATTTTTCAAATGTTTTAAAACAAACATGACAACTTCATACAGTTTGTGTGACACTAATATTTATAGGTTATCTACACTAATCTATTTTCACATCACTTTGAGGTGATCAAACTCTCAATCAGACCTGTTGGCAGGTTTTCTGCTCTACTGCTCGTCAGTAAGGTGCTCTCACTTGTTTGTTTATAATTATTCTTCTCAACACAACTAAATTAAAAGCAACGTCTTATTTCACTAATTTATCATTTACCAGTTTTTCTAGTTTATTATCATGTTTTCAGTCTGCAGTTATTTGAACGACTTGTGACTTTAGTCTTTTCAACGTCAGCGAAAACGTCATCTCCTGTCGGAGGCAACAAACGGCGGACACAGCCGTGACAGACACGTGTTCGGGCTTAAGCAACCAGAACCGAAGCGCGATCTGACCTCGGCCATGCTGACGTTCTGCTTGCGTCCTCGCGGAGCCTCGAAAAAGAGCTGCTCTTTAGCGCCGGTGTTCACCTGCAGCAGTTTACCTGTGGAGAAACACCAGAGCCTGGCTGACACGTCTTACTGCGACGAGGGTTCAGGTGGGAACTAATCTCAGGTGGACTCACCTCTGGAGTCCCAGTCGATGTGAGTGATGCAGCTTCCGGCTCCTTTACAGATTCCCACCCTCTTACTGGTCAGGACGTTGTAGATGTCCACAAAGGAGTCGTGGGAAGCCACCGCTAGGAACTTCCCCGCATCTGCAACACACACCTGACTCAGCAGCTGACAAGCAGCACCACCACACCTGAGTGGTGCGTTCAGGTACCTTGAGAGAAGCAGATGTCTGAGATGAGCTCCCTGCGGTGGTGGAAGGTCACCATGTCCTCCAGTGTGTCGGCGTTCACCACCAGGAAGCTTCCGTCGTTCAGACCGACGGCCAGAGCCTTCCCGTCTGGAGAGAAGGCGCAGCACCGCCCACCTGACAGGTAACGCAGGTAACACAGGTAACGTAGGTAACGTAGGTAACACAGGTATAGCAGGTAACGTAGGTAACACAGACAAAGTAGTTAACACAGGTAACGTAGGTAACACAGGTAAAGCAGGTAACGTAGGTAACGGAGGTAGCGCAGGTAACGGAGGTAACACAGGTACCACAGGTATAGCAGGTAACGTAGGTAACGCAGATAAAGTAGTTAACACAGGTAACGGTAACGCAGGTAACGCAGGTAACGTATGTAACGCAGATGAAGTAGTTAACACAGGTAATGCAGGTAACGCAGGTAACACAGGTAACGCAGGTTACACAGGTAACGTAGCTAACGTAGCTAACGTAGGTAACACAGGTAACATACACTACTCACAAAAAGTTAGGGATATTCAGCTTTTGGGTGAAATTTCACAACAAGCCTAAAATGCATTCAAACCTGTACAGGTTAACTTAATGTGATCTTCTCTAAGCTTTTAAATGCACATGTCCAACTGTTAAATGTTTCAATAAATTTTGCACAAGTTGCTGTTCTCTAACAAGGAGCTTAACGGCAAAAATCACAGCAGGTGTGTGATCCTTGAATTGACCAATAAATGTCCTGGTTCAATTAGAGCTGGTGTTTAAACAGTTGTGTAGTGACAGTTAGTAGTGATGTATTAATTAAAGGGAAAATGTCCTTAAAGAGGCTCGTTGGGAGAGGGTCTAAGATACAGGTGGATGGTTTAGATGAAGCTATTATTTTAGTTAATTCAGAGGGTTGAACAGGACAGAAACTATTTAGACACAAGTCAGATCCTGGTTCTAAGGATGCTTCGGAGACCACAACAGGCTCAACATTATAAGTTGAAGGAAGAATATTGTGAATTTGATCTCTAATAGTATCAATTTTATTCCTGAAAAAATACATGAAATCATCACAGCTAAGTGAGAAAGGAATACATGGCTCCACAGCGCTCCGGCTCCTAGTAAGCCTGGCTACAGTGCTGAAAAGAAACCGAGGGTTGTTTTTGTTTTCCTCTATCAATGATGAATAATAAGCTGTTCTTGCCGTACGTAAGGCTTTTTTGTATACGATTAAACTTTCTTTCCAGGTTAAGCGAGACTCCTCTAGTCCTGATGATCGCCATCTGTTTTCCAAACGCCTTGATGCCTGTTTTAGAGCTCGAAGCTGGGAATTAAACCAGAGAGCCTTCATAATCTTACCTAATTTCTTCTTCTTTAGGGGAGCAACATTATCCAAGGTTGTACACATTGAAGCTGTTATAGTATCAGCATGTTGATCAATCTGAGCAGGAGTAAGGCTTAAAGGGGGACTCTCAGTCATGCTAACACATGCTAGAGGGGAAAAATTGATTCAATTGATTGTTTAAATTTTGTAATATTATTGTCTGATAAACATCTACTATAGTAGAATTTATGTTTGGTCAGTGAGTAATCAAATAAAGTGAATTCAAAGGTTAACAAGAAGTGATCGGACAAGACAGGGTTTTGAGGAAATACTTTGAGCTTATCAGTCTCAATACCACATGTTAGAACAAGATCAAGAGTGTGACCATGAGAGTGAGTGGCTACATTGACATTTTGTGAAAACCCAGTTGAGTTTAGAATAGAGCTAAAGGAAATGTTTAAACAATCATTTTCATGGTCAACATGAATATTAAAATCACCTAGTACAATGACTTTATCAGTAGTCAGCACTAACTCAGACAAGAGATCAGAGAATTCGGTCAGAAACTCGGAGTAAGGTCCAGGTGGGCGATACACTAATGCTAAAAGGAGCGGTTTCTCTCAATTCCATTTTGGATGAGATAAATTTAATGTCAGGAATTCAAAGGTTTTATAGTTAGTTTTGTGCTTAGGACTAATTAATAATTCCGACTGAAAAATAGCTGCAACACCTCCTCCTCTGCCTGTAGTTCTAGGAATGTGAAAGTTTAAATAGTTAGCTGGCGTAGCTTCATTAATACTAACATAATCCTCTTGCTGTAACCAGGTTTCCGTAAGACAGAATAAATCAATGTGGTGATCACCTATCAAGTCATTCACTAAT
Source organism: Telmatherina bonti (assembly GCF_933228915.1). NCBI lineage: Eukaryota > Metazoa > Chordata > Actinopteri > Atheriniformes > Telmatherinidae > Telmatherina > Telmatherina bonti. Next base: position 43,303,678 of record NC_136621.1, on the reverse strand, counting down.
AAAGACTTATTTGGGAGGGATCTGATATTCAGTAGGCCACACTTTATTGTCTTATTTTCAGATTTTATTAGATCCATTGTTTTTATTTTTATGAGGTTTTCATGATTAACCCCAGAAGTGTTTTTGTGTTGTTTAATTCTTACTGCTGGGAAGTTGTATAAGGTCGGAATGGGGTTTTGGGTGGGCGGCGGCAGGTGGGAAGCTGCAGAAAAGTGTGTAGGACTACAATTCTGCCTCCTGGTCCCAACCCTGAGTTGTCAATTTAGCTGACTAATAAGAGTCCATATTGCTAGATAAGAGAGCGGCTCCATCCAACGTGGGATGGATGCCATCTCTCCTAATAAGACCAGGCTTTCCCCAAAAAGCGCTCCAATTATCTATAAAACCCACGTTGTTATCGGGACACCACCTAGACAACCAGCGGTTGAAGGATGACATGCGGCTAAACATGTCATCGCTGATTAAATTTGGCAAGGGACCAGAGAAAACTACGGAGTCCGACATGCTCTTGGCAAAGTTACACACCGAAGCAACATTCATTTTAGTGACCTCCGATTGGCGTAACCGGGTGTCGTTACCGCCGACGTGAATTACAATCTTACGGTATTTACGTTTAGCCTTAGCCAGCAGTTTCAGATACGATTCGACGTGGCCCGCTCTGGCCCCAGGAATGCATCTGACTATGGTCCCCGGTGTCTCTAGTGCCACGTTTCTGACTATGGAACTACCTATAATCAGGGTTTCTGCCTCAGCGGGTGTGTCGCCGAGCGGGGAAAATCTGTTAGAAACGTGAACAGGTCGGTGGTGGCCAGTGGGTTTTGGTTTGGGGCTACGCTTCCGCCTGACCGTCGTCCAGCCCGCCTCGGCTCCCGGCTGCGCGGGAACTGCTGAGGGACCGCTAGGTGGGCTAGCTGCCCTGGCTGGTAGCTCCGCACTGGCTAATGGGGGCTTGCTGACTAACTGCTTCCCTAACTGAGTGCGGAGCTGGGCTTCTAACTCACAGAGCCTCGCCTCCAAGGCTGCCAAGCTGCTACACTTAATACACCTACCGTTATCACTAAAGGAGGCGGAGGAGTAGCTAAACATCAGACACACCGAGCAAGAAAAGGCAGGGGACCGGGGTGTGGGAAGAGAGCTAGCAGCCATGCTAAAACCGAGTGCTTGAGCTGTTTAAGTCAGTAAACAGAAAGCCAAAGATCCCAAAAATAAATGCAATATATAGAACAGTGGTTTGGGAAGATATTGTGCGCTAAAGTGAGTGGTTGGTTAACAGTAGATAGAAGTTAGAAAGAAGTTAAAGGAGCCAACGGCTCGTAGCAATCCACAGTGATGCTAGGGAAACAGGAAATGACACAATACGTTACCGCAACGTCAGCACCACATACATACATACAATCATACATACACATACACATACATACATACACATACATACAATCATACTTACACATACATACATACATACATACATACATACATACATGCATACATACATACACATACATACATACATACACACACACACATACATACATACATACATACATACACACACACATACATACATACATACATACACACACACACACACACACATACATACATACATGCATGCATACATACACTACTCACAAAAAGTTAGGGATATTCAGCTTTTGGGTGAAATTTCACAACAAGCCTAAAATGCATTCAAACCTGTACAGGTGAACTTAATGTGATCTTCTCTAAGCTTTTAAATGCACATGTCCAACTGTTAAATGTTTCAATAAATTTTGCACAAGTTGCTGTTCTCTAACAAGGAGCTTAACAGCAAAAATCACGGCAGGTGTGTGATCCTTGAATTGACCAATAAATGTCCTGGTTCAATTAGAGCTGGTGTTTAAACAGTTGTCCTCATCATGCTGTTCACATTTTGACATCATGAGACCAAGACGACACCTAACAATGGAACAACAGTCCCTTGCCATTGCGATGCTTCAAACAGGACGTTCTCAGACAGAAGTGGCCACTGAGCTTGGAGTGTCACAGAGTGTCATCAGCAGGCTGCAACAGAGATATGGAGAGACTGGAAGAGTCACAGAAAGGCCTAGAAGTGGACGTCCTTTGGCCACATCCCGTGCTGATGACCGCTACATTGTGAACACTGCCCTGAGAAACCGGATGATGAATGCCACTCAACTCCAGGCACGTTTAAGAGAGGTGAGAGGCACCCAAGTGTCACGTCAGACCATTCCAAACCGTTTCCATCAGCGTGGTCTGCGTGCTAGACGACCTGCACGGGTACCTGACCACACCACCAGGCACAGGCATCATCGTCTTGCATGGGCCAGGGAGCATTTACGCTGGACGAGGAACCAGTGGGCCTCAGTGCTGTTCTCTGATGAAAGTCGATTCACACTGAGCAGAAATGATGGCCGGCAACGATGTTGGAGACGTCAGGGAGAGCGCTATGCATCAGCCACTGTTGTCACCAGGCCAGCTTTTGGTGGTGGCGGTGTTACAGTGTGGGCAGGGGTGTCCACTTGGTACAGAACTGCCCTACACTTTGTGAATGGTACAGTGACAAGCCCATACTACCTGAATAACATCATTAATCCAGTGATTGTGCCCCTACATGAACAGCACAGGCCTAATTTCATCTTCATGGACGACAATGCTCCTGCTCATCGAGGCCGCATCATCAGGGAACGGCTGTTGGAGACTGGTGTACCTCAAATGGAACGGCCTGCACTCTCTCCAGACCTGAATCCCATTGAAAACCTGTGGGATCAGCTGAGCCGTCGTGTAGAGGCTCGAGACCCTGCACCCCAGAACCTCAATGACCTGAGGGCTGCCCTTCAAGAAGAGTGGGATGCCATGCCTCAGCAGGCAATAAGTTGCCTTGTGAACAGCATGAGACGTCGTTGTCAAGCTGTAATTGATGCTCAAGGGCACATGACCAGATATTGAGACGTTCACATTTTTTGTTGTGGTGTAACTACCATTGTTGTTACCTTTTGTGTTGAATGAATTTTTTGAGATGAGGAAATCAGTAGTGCATCTTTCTACTTAAATGTCTTACTTTTATGATATTATATCACTGTAGCATGAACATATTGCATTTTCCATAAATTTCACCTGAAAGCCAAATATCCCTAACATTTTGTGAGTAGTGTATGTAATGCAGATAAAGTAGTTAACACAGGTAACGTAGGTAACACAGGTAACGCAGGTAATGCAGGTAACACAGGTAACACAGACAAAAGAAGGTAACGTAGATAAAGTAGTTAACACAGGTAACGTAGGTAACGCAGGTAACACAGTTAACAGAAGTAACGAGATAAAGTAATTAACACAGGTAACGCAGGTAACATAGGTAACACAGGTAACACAGGTCACACAGGTAATGCAGGTTACACAGGTAACGTAGCTAACGTAGGTAACGCAGGTAACGTAGGTAACAGGTAACGTAGGTAACGAAGGTAACGCAGGTAACGTAGGTAACGCAGTTAACGGAGGTAACGTAGGTAACGTATGTAATGCAGATAAAGTAGTTAACACAGGTAACATAGGTAACACAGGTAAAGTAGGTAACGTAGGTAGCGCAGGTAACGCAGGTAACGTAGGTAACGCAGTTAACGGAGGTCACACAGGTAACGCAGGTAAAGTAGGTAACGTAGGTAGCGTAGGTAACGTAGGTAGCGTAGGTAACGTAGGTAGCGTAGGTAACGCAGGGAACACAGGTAACACAGGTAACACAGGCAAAAGCAGGTAATGTAGATAAAGTAGTTAACACAGGTAATGTAGGTAACGCAGATGAAGTAGTTAACACAGGTAACGTAGGTAACAGAGGTAACACAGGTTACACAGATAACGTAGCTAACGTAGGTAACACAGGTAACATATGTAATGCAGATAAAGTAGTTAACAGGTAACGTAGGTAACACATGTAAAGCAGGTAACGTAGGTAGCGCAGGTAACACAGGTAACGCAGGTAATGCAGGTAACACAGGTAACAGACAAAAGAAGGTAACGTAGATAAAGTAGTTGACACAGATAACGTAGGTAACGCAGGTAACACAGGTAACAGAAGTAACGAGATAAAGTAATTAACACAGGTAATGCAGGTAACATAGGTAACACAGGTAACACAGGTCACACAGGTAATGCAGGTAACATAGGTAACACAGGTCACACAGGTAATGCAGGTTACACAGGTAACGTAGCTAACGTAGGTAACGCAGGTAACGTAGCTAACGTAGGTAACAGGTAACGGAGGTAACGCAGGTAACGGAGGTAACACAGTTAATGTAGGTAACACAGGTAACGCAGGTAACACAGGTAACGCAGGTTACACAGGTAATGTAGCTAACGTAGGTAACGCAGGTAACGTAGGTAACGTATGTAACGCAGATAAAGTAGTTAACACACGTAACGTTGCTAACGTAGTTAACGTAGGTATCGCAGGTAACAGAAGTAACGCAGATAAAGTACTTAACACAGGTAATGCAGGTAAAACAGGTCACACAGGTAACGCAGGTAACGCAGGTAACTCAGGTAACGCAGGTTACACAGGTAACGCAGGTTACACAAGTAATGTAGCTAACGTTGCTAACGTAGCTAACGTAGGTATCGCAGGTAACGGAGGTAACTCAGATAAAGTACTTAACACAGGTAATGCAGGTAAAACAGGTCACACAGGTAACGCAGGTAACGCAGGTTACACAAGTAACGTAGCTAACGTTGCTAATGTAGCTAACGTAGGTATCGCAGGTAACGTATGTAACGCAGATAAAGTAGTTAACACAGGTAACGTTGCTAACGTAGTTAACGTAGGTATCGCAGGTAACGTATGTAACGCATATAAAGTACTTAACACACGAAACACAGGTAACGCAGGTAACACAGGTAACGCAGGTAACGCAGGTAATGCAGGTTACACAGGTTACACAGGTAACTCAGGTAACGCAGGTTACACAGGTAACTCAGGTAACGCAGGTTACACAGGTAACGCAGGTTACACAAGTAATGTAGCTAACGTTGCTAACGTAGCTAACGTAGGTATCGCAGGTAACGGAAGTAACGCAAATAAAGTACTTAACACAGGTAACGCAGGTAACGCAGTTAACACAGGTAACGCAGGTAACGCAGGTTACACAGGTAACGCAGGTTACACAGGTAACATAGCTAATGTTGCTAATGTAGCTAACGTAGGTATCGCAGGTAACGTATGTAACGCAGATAAAGTACTTAACACAGGTAACACAGGTAACGCAGGTAACACAGGTAACGCAGGTTACACAGGTAATGCAGGTTACACAGGTAACTCAGGTAACGCAGGTTACACAGGTAACTCAGGTAACGCAGGTTACACAGGTAACGCAAGTTACACAGGTAACGTAGCTAACATTGCTAACGTTGCTAACGTAGCTAACGTAGGTATCGCAGGTAACGGAGGTAACGCAGATAAAGTACTTAAAGGTAATGCAGGTAAAACAGGTCACACAGGTAATGCAGGTAACGTAGGTAACACAGGTAACGTAGGTAACACAGGTAATTGAGGTAACAGAGCTGACACACACAAATACCACACTCACCCGTTCTGATCTCACCCACTCTGATCTCCCCCGTTCTGACCTCCCCCGATCTGATCACCCCCGTTCTGACCTCCACCGTTCTGATCTCCCCGTTCTGACCTCCCCCGTTCTGATCTCCCCCGTTCCGACCTCCCCCGTTCCGACCTCCACCGTTCTGACCTCCACCGTTCTGACCTCCACAATTCTGACCTACACGGTTCTGACCTCCCCCGTTCTGACCTCCCCATGTCTGACCTACACCGTTCTGACCTCCCCCGTTCTGATCTCCCCCGTTCTGATCGCCACCGTTCTGACCTCCCCCGTTCTGACTTCCCCCGTTCTGACCTCCGCCGTTCTGATCTCCCCCGTTCTGACCTCCCCCGTTCTGACCTCCGCCGTTCTGATCTCCACCGTTCTGATCTCCCCCGTTCTGACCTCCCCAATTCTAATCTCCACGGTTCTGACCTCCCCCGTTCTGACCTCCCCATGTCTGACCTCCCCCGTTCTGACCTCCCCCATTCTGATCTCCACGGTTCTGATCTCCCCCGTTCTGATCTCCCCTAGGTAACGTATGTAACGCAGATAAAGTAGTTAACAAAGGTAACGTTGCTAACGTAGTTAACGTAGGTATCGCAGGTAACGGAAGTAACGCATATAAAGTACTTAACACAGGTAACACAGGTAACGCAGGTAACACAGGTAATGCAGGTAACGCAGGTAACGCAGGTTACACAGGTAACGCAAGTTACACACATAACGTAGCTAACGTTGCTAACGTAGGTATCGCAGGTAACGGAAGTAATGCAGATAAAGTACTTAACACAGGTAACGCAGGTAACGCAGTTAACACAGGTAACGTAGCTAACGTTGCTAACGTAGCTAACGTAGGTATCGCAGGTAACGGAGGTAACGCAGATAAAGTACTTAACAAAGGTAATGCAGGTAAAACAGGTCACACAGGTAATTGAGGTAACAGAGCTGACACACACAAATACCACACTCACCCGTTCTGATCTCACCCACTCTGATCTCCCCCATTCTGACCTCCCCCGATCTGATCACCCCCGTTCTGACCTCCACCGTTCTGATCTCCCCGTTCTGATCTCCACCGTTCTGACCTCCACCGTTCTGATCTCCCCGTTCTGATCTCCACCGTTCTGACCTCCCCATGTCTGACCTACACCGTTCTGACCTCCCCCATTCTGATCTCCCCCGTTCCGACCTCCACCGTTCTGACCTCCACCGTTCTGACCTCCCCAATTCTGATCTCCACGGTTCTGACCTCCGCCGTTCTGACCTCCGCCGTTCTGATCTCCACTGTTCTGACCTCCCCAATTCTGATCTCCACGGTTCTGACCTCCGCCGTTCTGATCTCCACTGTTCTGACCTCCCCAATTCTGATCTCCACGGTTCCGACCTCCACCGTTCTGACCTCCCCAATTCTGATCTCCACGGTTCTGACCTCCGCCGTTCTGATCTCCACTGTTCTGATCTCCCCCGTTCTGACCTCCCCTGTTCTGACCTCCCCAATTCTAATCTCCACGGTTCTGACCTCCGCCGTTCTGATCTCCCTATGTCTGACCTCCCCCATTCTGATCTCCACGGTTCTGATCTCCCCCGTTCTGATCTCCCCTAGGTAACGTATGTAACGCAGATAAAGTAGTTAACACACGTAACGTTGCTAACGTAGTTAACGTAGGTATCGCAGGTAACGGAAGTAACGCATATAAAGTACTTAACACAGGTAACACAGGTAACGCAGGTAACACAGGTAACGCAGGTAATGCAGGTTACACAGGTAACTCAGGTAACGCAGGTTACATAGGTAACGCAAGTTACACACGTAATGTAGCTAACGTTGCTAACGTAGCTAACGTAGGTATCGCAGGTAACGGAAGTAACGCAAATAAAGTACTTAACACAGGTAACGCAGGTAACGCAGTTAACACAGGTAACGGAGGTAACACAGGTAACGCAGGTAACGCAGGTTACACAGGTAACGCAGGTTACACAGGTAACATAGCTAACGTTGCTAACGTAGCTAACGTAGGTATCGCAGGTAACGGAAATAACGCAGATAAAGTACTTAACACAGGTAACGCAAGTTACACACGTAACGTAGCTAACGTTGCTAACGTAGCTAACGTAGGTATCGCAGGTAACGGAAATAACGCAGATAAAGTACTTAACACAGGTAACGCAGGTAACGCAGTTAAAACAGGTAACGTAGCTAACATTGCTAACGTAGCTAACGTAGGTATCGCAGGTAACGGAGGTAACGCAGATAAAGTACTTAAAGGTAATGCAGGTAAAACAGGTCACACAGGTAATGCAGGTTACACAGGCAACGTAGCTAACGTAGGTAACGCAGGTAACATAGGTAACGTAGGTAACACAGGTAATTGAGGTAACAGAGCTGACACACACAAATACCACACTCACCCGTTCTGATCTCACCTACTCTGATCTCCCCCGTTCTGACCTTCCCCGATCTGATCGCCCCCGTTCTGACCTCCACCGTTCTGACCTCCCCAATTCTGACCTCCACGGTTCTGACCTCCCCCGTTCTGACCTCCCCCGTTCTGATCTCCGCCATTCTGACCTCCCCCGTTCTGACCTCCCCAATTCTAATCTCCCCCGTTCTGACCTCCCCAATTCTAATCTCCACGCTTCTGACCTCCCCCGTTCTTACCTCCCCCGTTCTGATCTCCCCTAGGTAACGTATGTAACGCAGATAAAGTAGTTAACACACGTAACGTTGCTAACGTAGTTAACGTAGGTATCGCAGGTAACGGAAGTAACGCAGATAAAGAACTTAACACAGGTAACGCAGGTTACACAGGTAACGTAGCTAACGTTGCTAACGTAGCTAACGTAGGTATCGCAGGTAACGGAGGTAACGCAGATAAAGTACTTAACACAGGTAATGCAGGTAAAACAGGTAACACAGGTAATGCAGGTAACGCAGGTTACACAGGTAACATAGCTAACGTTGCTAACGTAGCTAACGTAGGTATCGCAGGTAACGTATGTAACGCAGATAAAGTAGTTAACACAGGTAACATTAACGTAGTTAACGTAGGTATCGCAGGTAACGGAAGTAACGCAAATAAAGTACTTAACACAGGTAACGCAGGTAACGCAGTTAACACAGGTAACGCAGGTAACACAGGTAACGCAGGTAACGCAGGTTACACAGGTAACGTAGCTAACGTTGCTAACGTAGGTATCGCAGGTAACGGAGGTAACGCAGATAAAGTACTTAACACAGGTAATGCAGGTAAAACAGGTCACACAGGTAATGCAGGTTACACAGGTAACGTAGCTAACGTAGGTAACGCAGGTAACGTAGGTAACACAGGTAATTGAGGTAACAGAGCTGACACACACAAATACCACACTCACCCGTTCTGATCTCACCCACTCTGATCTCCCCCGTTCTGATCTCCCCTAGGTAACGTATGTAACGCAGATAAAGTAGTTAACACAGGTAACGTTGCTAACGTAGTTAACGTAGGTATCACAGGTAATGGAAGTAACGCAGATAAAGTACTTAACACAGGTAATGCAGGTAACGCAGTTAACACAGGTAACGCAGGTAACGCAGGTAACACAGGTAACGCAGGTAATGCAGGTAACGCAGGTTACACAGGTAACGTAGCTAACGTTGCTAACGTAGCTAACGTAGGTATCGCAGGTAACGGAGGTAACGCAGATAAAGTACTTAACACAGGTAATGCAGGTAAAACAGGTAATTGAGGTAACAGAGGTGACACACACAAATACCACACTCGCCCGTTCTGACCTCCCCCATTCTGACCTCCCCATGTCTGACCTCCCCATGTCTGACCTCCACCGTTCTGATCTCCACGGTTCTGATCTCCCCCGTTCTGATCTCCCCGTTCTGACCTCCCCCGTTCTGATCTCCCCGTTCTGACCTCCCCCGTTCTGATCTCCCCGTTCTGATCTCCCCCGTTCTGATCTCCCCGTTCTGACCTCCCCCGTTCTGATCTCCCCGTTCTGACCTCCCCCGTTCTGACCTCACCTTTCTTAAGTTTGCGGACGGCGACCATCCTGTGATTGGCTGACAGCTCCCAAATCCTCAGAGTCCGGTCGTCGCTGACGGTGGCGCAGACAGGAAGTAAAGGGTGCGCCGCCAGGCCCCACACCTCCCCTTCCATGTGACCCTGAACACAGCACATCGTTAACATCACCTGATTGGCTGAAGACTGATGATGTCATCATCAGGTAGAACATGGTTCCTCAGATTTCAGCGTCTCCGGGACGTCGACAGCTGTGTTGATGGGAAAGCTCCTCTCGAACCAGACAGGTCCGACACCTGTTGGGACAGGTTCTGGTGGACTGGTTCTAAAACATGTGTCATCCCAGCTCTGGTTCTGGAAGCAGAGTGGACCTGGGTTCTGTTACAGAGTGGGCGGGGCCACATCCGGGAACGTTTGGGGTTTTTTGTTTTTTTTTTAAAATGGGAAATGTTCTTTAAAACATTCAAGAAATTTTCATAATATACATATATATATATATATACATATATACATACATATATATACATATATATACATATATACATATATATATATATATATATATA
>NC_136621.1:43137393-43293314 GCF_933228915.1 Telmatherina bonti | reverse complement strand
CCCGCTATCTGATGGTATCTGGCCCCCAGCCCGGTATCTGAAGGTATCTGGCCCCCAGCCCGGTATCTGAAGGTATCCGGCCCCCAGCATGGTATCTGGCCCCCAGCCTGGTATCTGACCCCCCTGCCTGGTATCTGGCCCCCAGCCTGTTATCTGGCCCCCAGCCCGCTATCTGATGGTATCTGGCCCCCAGCCCGCTATCTGAAGATATCCGGCCCCCAGCCTGGTATCTGGCCCCCAGCCCGCTATCTGATGGTATCTGGCCCCCAGCCCGGTATCTGGCCCCCAGCCCGCTTTCTGATGGTATCTGGTCCACAGCCTGGTATCTGACCCCCCAGCCTGGTATCTGGCCCCCAGCCTGGTATCTGATGGTATCTGGCCCCCAGCCCGCTTTCTGGTGGTATCTGGCCCCCAGCCTGGTATCTGACCCCCCCAGCCTGGTATCTGACCCCCAGCCTGGTATCTGACCCCCCCAGCCTGATATCTGGGCCCCCAGCCTGGTATCTGGCCCCCAGCCCGCTATCTGATGGTATCTGGCCCCCAGCCTGGTATCTGGCCCCCCAGCGTGGTATCCGGCCCCCCAGCCTGGTATCTGACCCCCAGCCTGGTATCTGACCCCCCCAGCATGGTATCTGGGCCCCCAGCCTGGTATCTGACCCCCAGCCTGGTATCTGACCCCCCCAGCCTGGTATCTGGGCCCCCAGCCTGGTATCTGGCCCCCAGCACGCTATCTGATGGTATCCGGCCCCCAGCCTGGTATCTGGCCCCCAGCCTGGTATCTGGCCCCCAGCCTGGTATCTGACCCCCCCAGCCTGGTATCTGGGCCCCCAGCGTGGTATCTGGTCCCCAGCCTGGTATCTGACCCCCCAGCCTGGTATCTGGCCCCCAGCCCGCTATCTGATGGTATCTGGCCCCCAGCCTGGTATCTGGCCCCCCAGCGTGGTATCTGGCCCCCAGCCTGGTATCTGGCCCCCCAGCGTGGTATCCGGCCCCCCAGCCTGGTATCTGACCCCCAGCCTGGTATCTGACCCCCAGCCTGGTATCTGGCCCCCAGCCCGCTTTCTGATGGTATCTGGGCCCCCAGCCTGGTATCTGGCCCCCCAGCGTGGTATCTGGTCCCCAGCCTGGTATCTGACCCCCCAGCCTGGTATCTGACCCCCAGCCTGGTATCTGACCGCCCCAGCCTGGTATCTGGGCCCCAAAGCCTGGTATCTGGCCCCCAGCCCGCTATCTGATGGTATCTGGCCCCCAGCCTGGTATCTGGCCCCCCATCCTGGTATCCGGCCCCCCAGCCTGGTATCTGACCCCCAGCCTGGAATCTGGCCCCCCAGCCTGGTATCTGGCCCCCAGCCCGCTATCTGATGGTATCCGGCCCCCAGCCTGGTATCTGGCCCCCAGCCTGGTATCTGGCCCCCAGCCCGCTATCTGATGGTATCCGGCCCCCAGCCTGGTATCTGGCCCCCAGCCTGGTATCCGGCCCCCCAGCCTGGTATCTGACCCCCAGCCTGGTATCTGGCCCCCATTCTGGTATCTGGCCCCCTGCCTGGTATCTGGCCCCCAGCCTGGTATCTGACCCCCAGCCTGGTATCTGGCCCCCAGCCTGGTATCTGACCCCCCCAGCCTGGTATCTGGCCCCCCAGCCTGGTATCTGACCCCCAGCCTGGTATCTGACCCCCCCAGCCTGGTATCTGGGCCCCCAGCCTGGTATCTGACCCCCAGCCTGGTATCTGGCCCCCAGCCTGGTATCTGACCCCCCCAGCCTGGTATCTGGCCCCCCAGCCTGGTATCTGACCCCCAGCCTGGTATCTGACCCCCCCAGCGTGGTATCTGGTCCCCAGCCTGGTATCTGACCTCCAGCCTGGTATCTGATGGTATCTGGCCCCCAGCCCGGTATCTGGCCCCCCAGTGTGGTATCCGGCCCCCCAGCCTGGTATCTGGCCCCCAGCGTGGTATCCGGCCCCCCAGCCTGGTATCTGGCCCCCCAGCCTGGTATCTGGCCCCCAGCCTGGTATCTGACCCCCCTGCCTGGTATCTGGCCCCCAGCCTGGTATCTGACCCCCCTGCCTGGTATCTGGCCCCCAGCCTGGTATCTGACCCCCCAGCCTGGTATCTGGCCCCCAGCCTGTTATCTGGCCCCCAGCCCGCTATCTGAAGGTATCTGGCCCCCAGCCCGGTATCTGAAGGTATCCGGCCCCCAGCATGGTATCTGGCCCCCAGCCTGGTATCTGACCCCCCTGCCTGGTATCTGGCCCCCAGCCTGTTATCTGGCCCCCAGCCCGGTATCTGAAGGTATTTGGCCCCCAGCCCGCTATCTGATGGTATCTGGCCCCCAGCCCGCTATCTGATGGTATCTGGCCCCCAGCCCGCTATCTGAAGATATCCGGCCCCCCAGCCTGGTATCTGGCCCCCAGCCCGCTATCTGATGGTATCTGGCCCCCAGCCCGGTATCTGGCCCCCAGCCCGCTTTCTGATGGTATCTGGTCCCCAGCCTGGTATCTGACCCCCCAGCCTGGTATCTGGCCCCCAGCCCGCTATCTGATGGTATCTGGCCCCGAGCCCGCTTTCTGATGGTATCTGGTCCCCAGCCTGGTATCTGACCCCCCAGCCTGGTATCTGGCCCCCAGCCTGGTATCTGGCCCCCAGCCTGGTATCTGATGGTATCTGGCCCCCTGCCTGGTATCTGGCCCCCAGCCCGGTATCTGGCCCCCCAGCCTGGTATCTGGCCCCCAGCCCGGTATCTGGCCCCCCAGCCTGGTATCTGGCCCCCAGCCTGGTATCTGATGGTATCTGGCCCCCAGCCTGGTATCTGGCCCCCAGCCTGGTATCTGATGGTATCTGACCCCCAGCCTGGTATCTGGCCCCCCAGCCTGGTATCCGGCCCCCCAGCCTGGTACCTGGCCCCCAGCCCGGTATCCGGCCCCCCAGCCTGGTATCTGACCCCCAGCCCGGTATCTGGCCCCCCAGCCTGGTATCTGGCCCCCAGCCCGGTATCTGGCCCCCCAGCCTGGTATCTGGCCCCCCAGCCTGGTATCTGATGGTATCTGGCCCCCAGCCTGGTATCTGGCCCCCAGCCTGGTATCTGATGGTATCTGACCCCCAGCCTGGTATCTGGCCCCCAGCCTGGTATCTGATGGTATCTGACCCCCAGCCTGGTATCTGGCCCCCCAGCCTGGTATCCGGCCCCCCAGCCTGGTATCTGGCCCCCAGCCCGGTATCCGGCCCCCCAGCCTGGTATCTGACCCCCAGCCTGGTATCTGGCCCCCAGCCTGGTATCTGGCCCCCAGCGTGGTATCCGGCCCCCCAGCCTGGTAGCTGGCCCCCAGCCTGGTATCTGGCCCCCAGCGTGGTATCCGGCCCCCCATCCTGGTATCTGGCCCCCAGCGTGGTATCTGGCCCCCAGCCCGGTATCTGGCCCCCAGCCTGTTATCTGGCCCCCAGCCCGCTTTCTGATGGTATCTGGCCCCCAGCCTGGTATCTGGCCCCCAGCCTGGTATCTGACCCCCAGCCTGGTATCTGGCCCCCCAGTCTGGTATTTGGCCCCCAGCGTGGTATCTGGCCCCCAGCCTGGTATCTGGCCCCCAGCCTGGTATCTGACCCCCAGCCCGGTATCTGGCCCCCAGCGTGGTATCCGGCCCCCCAGCCTGGTATCTGACCCCCAGCCTGGTATCCGGCCCCCAGCCTGGTATCTGACCCCCAGCCTGGTATCCGGCCCCCAGCCTGGTATCTGACCCCCAGCCTGGTATCTGGCCCCCAGCATGGTATCTGGCCCCCAGCGTGGTATCCGGCCCCCCAGCCTGGTATCTGACCCCCAGCCTGGTATCTGACCCCCAGCCTGGTATCTGGCCCCCTAGCCTGGTATCTGGCCCCCAGCCTGCTATCTGATGGTATCTGGCCCCCAGCCTGATATCTGGCCCCCTAGCCTGGTTTCTGGCCCCCAGCGTGGCATCTGGGCCCCCAGCCTGGTATCTGCCCCCCCAGCCTTGTATCTGGCCCCCAGCGTGGTATCTGCCCCCCCAGCCTTGTATCTGGCCCCCAGCGTGGTATCTGGCCCCCAGCCTGGTATCTGGCCCCCAGCCCGGTATCTGGCCCCCAGCGTGGTATCCGGCCCCCCAGCCTGGTATCTGACCCCCAGCCTGGTATCCGGCCCCCAGCCTGGTATCTGACCCCCAGCCTGGTATCTGGCCCCCCAGCGTGGTATCTGGCCCCCAGCCTGGTATCTGGCCCCCAGCCCGCTATCTGATGGTATCTGGCCCCCAGCGTGGTATCTGACCCCCCAGCCTGGTATCTGACCCCCAGCCTGGTATCTGACCCCCCAGCCTGGTATCTGACCCCCCAGCACGGTATCTGGCCCCCAGCCTGGTATCTGACCCCCAGCCTGGTATCTGGCCCCCTAGCCTGGTATCTGGCCCCCAGCCCGCTATCTGATGGTATCTAGCCCCCAGCCTGGTATCTGGCACCCTAGCCTGGTTTCTGGCCCCCAGCGTGGTATCTGGGCCCCCAGCCTGGTATCTGGCCCCCCAGCCTTGTATCTGGCCCCCAGCGTGGTATCTGGGCCCACCAGCCTGGTATCTGGCCCCCAGCCTGGTATCTGGCCCCCAGCCTGGTATCTTGCCCCCCAGCCTGGTATCCGGCCCCCCAGCCTGGTATCTGGCCCCCCAGCCTGGTATCTGGCCCCCAGCCTGGTATCTGACCCCCAGCCTGGTATCTGGCCCCCCAGTCTGGTATTTGGCCCCCAGCGTGGTATCTGGCCCCCAGCCTGGTATCTGACCCCCAGCCCGGTATCTGGCCCCCAGCGTGGTATCCGGCCCCCCAGCCTGGTATCTGACCCCCAGCCTGGTATCTGACCCCCAGCCTGGTATCCGGCCCCCAGCCTGGTATCTGACCCCCAGCCTGGTATCTGGCCCCCAGCATGGTATCTGGCCCCCAGCGTGGTATCCGGCCCCCCAGCCTTGTATCTGGCCCCCAGCGTGGTATCTGGTCCCACCAGCCTGGTATCTGGCCCCCAGCCTGGTATCTGGCCCCCAGCCCGCTATCTTATGGTATCTTCCCCCAGCCTGGTATCTGGCCCCCAGCGTGGTATCCAGCCCCCCAGCCTGGTATCTGGCCCCCAGCCTGGTATCCGGCCCCCCAGCCTGGTATCTGGCCCCCAGCCTGGTATCTGACCCCCAGCCTGGTATCTGGCCCCCAGCGTGGTATCCGGCCCCCCAGCCTGGTATCTGACCCCCGGCCTGGTATCCGGCCCCCAGCCTGGTATCTGACCCCCAGCCTGGTATCCGGCCCCCAGCCTGGTATCTGACCCCCAGCCTGGTATCTGGCCCCCAGCATGGTATCTGGCCCCCAGCGTGGTATCCGGCCCCCCAGCCTGGTATCTGACCCCCAGCCTGGTATCTGACCCCCAGCCTGGTATCTGGCCCCCTAGCCTGGTATCTGGCCCCCAGCCTGATATCTGGCCCCCTAGCCTGGTTTCTGGCCCCCAGCGTGGCATCTGGGCCCCCAGCCTGGTATCTGCCCCCCCAGCCTTGTATCTGGCCCCCAGCGTGGTATCTGGCCCCCAGCCTGGTATCTGGCCCCCAGCCCGGTATCTGGCCCCCAGCGTGGTATCCGGCCCCCCAGCCTGGTATCTGACCCCCAGCCTGGTATCCGGCCCCCAGCCTGGTATCTGACCCCCAGCCTGGTATCTGGCCCCCCAGCGTGGTATCTGGCCCCCAGCCTGGTATCTGGCCCCCAGCCCGCTATCTGATGGTATCTGGCCCCCAGCGTGGTATCTGACCCCCCAGCCTGGTATCTGACCCCCAGCCTGGTATCTGACCCCCCAGCCTGGTATCTGACCCCCCAGCACGGTATCTGGCCCCCAGCCTGGTATCTGACCCCCAGCCTGGTATCTGGCCCCCTAGCCTGGTATCTGGCCCCCAGCGTGGTATCTGACCCCCCAGCACGGTATCTGGCCCCCAGCCTGGTATCTGACCCCCAGCCTGGTATCTGGCCCCCTAGCCTGGTATCTGGCCCCAAGCCCGCTATCTGATGGTATCTGGCCCCCAGCCTGGTATCTGGCCCCCTAGCCTGGTTTCTGGCCCCCAGCGTGGTATCTGGGCCCTCAGCCTGGTATCTGGCCCCCCAGCCTTGTATCTGGCCCCCAGCGTGGTATCTGGGCCCACCAGCCTGGTATCTGGCCCCCAGCCTGGTATCTGGCCCCCAGCCTGGTATCTGACCCCCAGCCCGGTATCTGGCCCCCAGCGTGGTATCCGGCCCCCCAGCCTGGTATCTGACCCCCAGCCTGGTATCCGGCCCCCAGCCTGGTATCTGACCCCCAGCCTGGTATCCGGCCCCCAGCCTGGTATCTGACCCCCAGCCTGGTATCTGGCCCCCAGCATGGTATCTGGCCCCCAGCGTGGTATCCGGCCCCCCAGCCTGGTATCTGACCCCCAGCCTGGTATCTGGCCCCCTAGCCTGGTATCTGGCCCCCAGCCTGCTATCTGATGGTATCTGGCCCCCAGCCTGATATCTGGCCCCCTAGCCTGGTTTCTGGCCCCCAGCGTGGCATCTGGGCCCCCAGCCTGGTATCTGCCCCCCCAGCCTTGTATCTGGCCCCCAGCGTGGTATCTGGCCCCCAGCCTGGTATCTGGCCCCCAGCCCGGTATCTGGCCCCCAGCGTGGTATCCGGCCCCCCAGCCTGGTATCTGACCCCCAGCCTGGTATCCGGCCCCCAGCCTGGTATCTGACCCCCAGCCTGGTATCTGGCCCCCCAGCGTGGTATCTGGCCCCCAGCCTGGTATCTGGCCCCCAGCCCGCTATCTGATGGTATCTGGCCCCCAGCGTGGTATCTGACCCCCCAGCCTGGTATCTGACCCCCAGCCTGGTATCTGACCCCCCAGCACGGTATCTGGCCCCCAGCCTGGTATCTGACCCCCAGCCTGGTATCTGGCCCCCTAGCCTGGTATCTGGCCCCCAGCCCGCTATCTGATGGTATCTAGCCCCCAGCCTGGTATCTGGCCCCCTAGCCTGGTTTCTGGCCCCCAGCGTGGTATCTGGGCCCCCAGCCTGGTATCTGGCCCCCCAGCCTTGTATCTGGCCCCCAGCGTGGTATCTGGGCCCACCAGCCTGGTATCTGGCCCCCAGCCTGGTATCTGGCCCCCAGCCCGCTATCTGATGGTATCTGCCCCCAGCCTGGTATCTGGCCCCCAGCCTGGTATCTTGCCCCCCAGCCTGGTATCTGGCCCCCAGCCTGGTATCCGGCCCCCCAGCCTGGTATCTGGCCCCCCAGCCTGGTATCTGGCCCCCAGCCTGGTATCTGACCCCCAGCCTGGTATCTGGCCCCCCAGTCTGGTATTTGGCCCCCAGCGTGGTATCTGGCCCCCAGCCTGGTATCTGGCCCCCAGCCCGGTATCTGACCCCCAGCCCGGTATCTGGCCCCCAGCGTGGTATCCGGCCCCCCAGCCTGGTATCTGACCCCCAGCCTGGTATCTGACCCCCAGCCTGGTATCCGGCCCCCAGCCTGGTATCTGACCCCCAGCCTGGTATCTGGCCCCCAGCATGGTATCTGGCCCCCAGCGTGGTATCCGGCCCCCCAGCCTTGTATCTGGCCCCCAGCGTGGTATCTGGTCCCACCAGCCTGGTATCTGGCCCCCAGCCTGGTATCTGGCCCCCAGCCCGCTATCTGATGGTATCTTCCCCCAGCCTGGTATCTGGCCCCCAGCGTGGTATCCAGCCCCCCAGCCTGGTATCTGGCCCCCAGCCTGGTATCCGGCCCCCCAGCCTGGTATCTGGCCCCCAGCCTGGTATCTGACCCCCAGCCTGGTATCTGGCCCCCAGCGTGGTATCCGGCCCCCCAGCCTGGTATCTGACCCCCGGCCTGGTATCCGGCCCCCAGCCTGGTATCTGACCCCCAGCCTGGTATCCGGCCCCCAGCCTGGTATCTGACCCCCAGCCTGGTATCTGGCCCCCAGCATGGTATCTGGCCCCCAGCGTGGTATCCGGCCCCCCAGCCTGGTATCTGACCCCCAGCCTGGTATCTGACCCCCAGCCTGGTATCTGGCCCCCTAGCCTGGTATCTGGCCCCCAGCCCGCTATCTGATGGTATCTGGCCCCCAGCCTGATATCTGGCCCCCTAGCCTGGTTTCTGGCCCCCAGCGTGGCATCTGGGCCCCCAGCCTGGTATCTGCCCCCCCAGCCTTGTATCTGGCCCCCAGCGTGGTATCTGGCCCCCAGCCTGGTATCTGGCCCCCAGCCCGGTATCTGGCCCCCAGCGTGGTATCCGGCCCCCCAGCCTGGTATCTGACCCCCAGCCTGGTATCCGGCCCCCAGCCTGGTATCTGACCCCCAGCCTGGTATCTGGCCCCCCAGCGTGGTATCTGGCCCCCAGCCTGGTATCTGGCCCCCAGCCCGCTATCTGATGGTATCTGGCCCCCAGCGTGGTATCTGACCCCCCAGCCTGGTATCTGACCCCCAGCCTGGTATCTGACCCCCCAGCCTGGTATCTGACCCCCCAGCACGGTATCTGGCCCCCAGCCTGGTATCTGACCCCCAGCCTGGTATCTGGCCCCCTAGCCTGGTATCTGGCCCCCAGCGTGGTATCTGACCCCCCAGCACGGTATCTGGCCCCCAGCCTGGTATCTGACCCCCAGCCTGGTATCTGGCCCCCTAGCCTGGTATCTGGCCCCCAGCCCGCTATCTGATGGTATCTGGCCCCCAGCCTGGTATCTGGCCCCCTACCCTGGTTTCTGGCCCCCAGCGTGGTATCTGGGCCCCCAGCCTGGTATCTGGCCCCCCAGCCTTGTATCTGGCCCCCAGCGTGGTATCTGGGCCCACCAGCCTGGTATCTGGCCCCCAGCCTGGTATCTGGCCCCCAGCCCGCTATCTGATGGTATCTGCCCCCAGCCTGGTATCTGGCCCCCAGCCTGGTATCTGGCCCCCAGCCTGGTATCTTGCCCCCCAGCCTGGTATCTGGCCCCCAGCCTGGTATCCGGCCCCCCAGCCTGGTATCTGGCCCCCCAGCCTGGTATCTGGCCCCCAGCCTGGTATCTGACCCCCAGCCTGGTATCTGGCCCCCCAGTCTGGTATTTGGCCCCCAGCGTGGTATCTGGCCCCCAGCCTGGTATCTGGCCCCCAGCCTGGTATCTGACCCCCAGCCCGGTATATGGCCCCCAGCGTGGTATCCGGCCCCCCAGCCTGGTATCTGACCCCCAGCCTGGTATCCGGCCCCCAGCCTGGTATCTGACCCCCAGCCTGGTATCTGGCCCCCAGCATGGTATCTGGCCCCCAGCGTGGTATCCGGCCCCCCAGCCTGGTATCTGACCCCCAGCCTGGTATCTGGGCCCCCAGCCTGGTATCTGGCCCCCCAGCCTTGTATCTGGCCCCCAGCGTGGTATCTGGTCCCACCAGCCTGGTATCTGGCCCCCAGCCTGGTATCTGGCCCCCAGCCCGCTATCTGATGGTATCTTCCCCCAGCCTGGTATCTGGCCCCCAGCGTGGTATCCAGCCCCCCAGCCTGGTATCTGGCCCCCAGCCTGGTATCCGGCCCCCCAGCCTGGTATCTGGCCCCCAGCCTGGTATCTGACCCCCAGCCTGGTATCTGGCCCCCCAGTCTGGTATTTGGCCCCCAGCGTGGTATCTGGCCCCCAGCCTGGTATCTGGCCCCCAGCCTGGTATCTGACCCCCAGCCCGGTATCTGGCCCCCAGCGTGGTATCCGGCCCCCCAGCCTGGTATCTGACCCCCAGCCTGGTATCCGGCCCCCAGCCTGGTATCTGACCCCCAGCCTGGTATCCGGCCCCCAGCCTGGTATCTGACCCCCAGCCTGGTATCTGGCCCCCAGCATGGTATCTGGCCCCCAGCGTGGTATCCGGCCCCCCAGCCTGGTATCTGACCCCCAGCCTGGTATCTGACCCCCAGCCTGGTATCTGGCCCCCTAGCCTGGTATCTGGCCCCCAGCCCGCTATCTGATGGTATCTGGCCCCCAGCCTGATATCTGGCCCCCTAGCCTGGTTTCTGGCCCCCAGCGTGG
Source organism: Telmatherina bonti (assembly GCF_933228915.1). NCBI lineage: Eukaryota > Metazoa > Chordata > Actinopteri > Atheriniformes > Telmatherinidae > Telmatherina > Telmatherina bonti. The sequence goes on along the minus strand of NC_136621.1, from coordinate 43,283,316 downwards.
CATCTGGGCCCCCAGCCTGGTATCTGCCCCCCCAGCCTTGTATCTGGCCCCCAGCCTGGTATCTGGCCCCCAGCCTGGTATCTGACCCCCAGCCCGGTATCTGGCCCGCAGCGTGGTATCCGGCCCCCCAGCCTGGTATCTGACCCCCAGCCTGGTTTCCGGCCCCCAGCCTGGTATCTCACCCCCAGCCTGGTATCTGGCCCCCCAGCGTGGTATCTGGCCCCCAGCCTGGTATCTGGCCCCCAGCCCGCTATCTGATGGTATCTGGCCCCCAGCGTGGTATCTGACCCCCCAGCCTGGTATCTGACCCCCAGCCTGGTATCTGACCCCCCAGCCTGGTATCTGACCCCCCAGCACGGTATCTGGCCCCCAGCCTGGTATCTGACCCCCAGCCTGGTATCTGGCCCCCTAGCCTGGTATCTGGCCCCCAGCGTGGTATCTGACCCCCCAGCACGGTATCTGGCCCCCAGCCTGGTATCTGACCCCCAGCCTGGTATCTGGCCCCCTAGCCTGGTATCTGGCCCCCAGCCCGCTATCTGATGGTATCTGGCCCCCAGCCTGGTATCTGGCCCCCTACCCTGGTTTCTGGCCCCCAGCGTGGTATCTGGGCCCCCAGCCTGGTATCTGGCCCCCCAGCCTTGTATCTGGCCCCCAGCGTGGTATCTGGGCCCACCAGCCTGGTATCTGGCCCCCAGCCTGGTATCTGGCCCCCAGCCCGCTATCTGATGGTATCTGCCCCCAGCCTGGTATCTGGCCCCCAGCCTGGTATCTGGCCCCCAGCCTGGTATCTTGCCCCCCAGCCTGGTATCTGGCCCCCAGCCTGGTATCCGGCCCCCCAGCCTGGTATCTGGCCCCCCAGCCTGGTATCTGGCCCCCAGCCTGGTATCTGACCCCCAGCCTGGTATCTGGCCCCCCAGTCTGGTATTTGGCCCCCAGCGTGGTATCTGGCCCCCAGCCTGGTATCTGGCCCCCAGCCTGGTATCTGACCCCCAGCCCGGTATATGGCCCCCAGCGTGGTATCCGGCCCCCCAGCCTGGTATCTGACCCCCAGCCTGGTATCCGGCCCCCAGCCTGGTATCTGACCCCCAGCCTGGTATCTGGCCCCCAGCATGGTATCTGGCCCCCAGCGTGGTATCCGGCCCCCCAGCCTGGTATCTGACCCCCAGCCTGGTATCTGGGCCCCCAGCCTGGTATCTGGCCCCCCAGCCTTGTATCTGGCCCCCAGCGTGGTATCTGGTCCCACCAGCCTGGTATCTGGCCCCCAGCCTGGTATCTGGCCCCCAGCCCGCTATCTGATGGTATCTTCCCCCAGCCTGGTATCTGGCCCCCAGCGTGGTATCCAGCCCCCCAGCCTGGTATCTGGCCCCCAGCCTGGTATCCGGCCCCCCAGCCTGGTATCTGGCCCCCAGCCTGGTATCTGACCCCCAGCCTGGTATCTGGCCCCCCAGTCTGGTATTTGGCCCCCAGCGTGGTATCTGGCCCCCAGCCTGGTATCTGGCCCCCAGCCTGGTATCTGACCCCCAGCCCGGTATCTGGCCCCCAGCGTGGTATCCGGCCCCCCAGCCTGGTATCTGACCCCCAGCCTGGTATCCGGCCCCCAGCCTGGTATCTGACCCCCAGCCTGGTATCCGGCCCCCAGCCTGGTATCTGACCCCCAGCCTGGTATCTGGCCCCCAGCATGGTATCTGGCCCCCAGCGTGGTATCCGGCCCCCCAGCCTGGTATCTGACCCCCAGCCTGGTATCTGACCCCCAGCCTGGTATCTGGCCCCCTAGCCTGGTATCTGGCCCCCAGCCCGCTATCTGATGGTATCTGGCCCCCAGCCTGATATCTGGCCCCCTAGCCTGGTTTCTGGCCCCCAGCGTGGCATCTGGGCCCCCAGCCTGGTATCTGCCCCCCCAGCCTTGTATCTGGCCCCCAGCCTGGTATCTGGCCCCCAGCCTGGTATCTGACCCCCAGCCCGGTATCTGGCCCGCAGCGTGGTATCCGGCCCCCCAGCCTGGTATCTGACCCCCAGCCTGGTTTCCGGCCCCCAGCCTGGTATCTCACCCCCAGCCTGGTATCTGGCCCCCCAGCGTGGTATCTGGCCCCCAGCCTGGTATCTGGCCCCCAGCCCGCTATCTGATGGTATCTGGCCCCCAGCGTGGTATCTGACCCCCCAGCCTGGTATCTGACCCCCAGCCTGGTATCTGACCCCCCAGCCTGGTATCTGACCCCCCAGCACGGTATCTGGCCCCCAGCCTGGTATCTGACCCCCAGCCTGGTATCTGGCCCCCTAGCCTGGTATCTGGCCCCCAGCGTGGTATCTGACCCCCCAGCACGGTATCTGGCCCCCAGCCTGGTATCTGACCCCCAGCCTGGTATCTGGCCCCCTAGCCTGGTATCCGGCCCCCAGCCCGCTATCTGATGGTATCTGGCCCCCAGCCTGGTATCTGGCCCCCTAGCCTGGTTTCTGGCCCCCAGCGTGGTATCTGGGCCCCCAGCCTGGTATCTGGCCACCCAGCCTTGTATCTGGCCCCCAGCGTGGTATCTGGGCCCACCAGCCTGGTATCTGGCCCCCAGCCTGGTATCTGGCCCCCAGCCCGCTATCTGATGGTATCTGCCCCCAGCCTGGTATCTGGCCCCCAGCCTGGTATCACGCCCCCCAGCCTGGTATCTGGCCCCCAGCCCGGTATCCGGCCCCCCAGCCTGGTATCTGGCCCCCAGCCTGGTATCCGGCCCCCCAGCATGGTATCTGGCCCCCAGCCTGGTATCTGACCCCCCAGCCTGGTATCTGGCCCCCCAGTCTGGTATTTGGCCCCCAGCGTGGTATCTGGCCCCCAGCCTGGTATTTGGCCCCCAGCGTGGTATCTGGCCCCCAGCCTGGTATCTGACCCCCAGCCTGGTATCTGGCCCCCAGCATGGTATCTGGCCCCCAGCGTGGTATCCGGCCCCCCAGCCTGGTATCTGACCCCCAGCCTGGTATCTGATGGTATCTGGCCCCCAGCGTGGTATCTGGCCCCCAGCCCGCTATCTGATGGTATCTGGCCCCCAGCCTGGTATCTGACCCCCAGCCTTGTATCTGGCCCCCAGCCTTGTATCTGACCCCCAGCCTGGTATCTGGCCCCCAGCCCGCTATCTGATGGTATCTGGCCCCCAGCCTGGTATCTGACCCCCAGCCTTGTATCTGGCCCCCAGCCTGGTATCTGACCCCCAGCCTGGTATCTGGCCCCCTAGCCTGGTATCTGGCCCCCAGCCCGCTATCTGATGGTTTCTGGCCCCCAGCGTGGTATCTGGGCCCCCAGCCTGGTATCTGGCCCCCCAGCCTTGTATCTGGCCCCCAGCGTGGTATCTGGGCCCACCAGCCTGGTATCTGGCCCCCAGCCGCTATCTGATGGTATCTGCCCCCAGCCTGGTATCTGGCCCCCAGCCTGGTATCTTGCCCCCCAGCCTGGTATCTGGCCCCCAGCCTGGTATCCGGCCCCCCAGCCTGGTATCTGGCCCCCAGCCTGGTATCTGACCCCCAGCCTGGTATCTGGCCCCCCAGTCTGGTATTTGGCCCCCAGCGTGGTATCTGGCCCCCAGCCTGGTATCTGGCCCCCAGCCTGGTATCTGACCCCCAGCCCGGTATCTGGCCCCCAGCGTGGTATCCGGCCCCCCAGCCTGGTATCTGACCCCCAGCCTGGTATCTGACCCCCAGCCTGGTATCCGGCCCCCAGCCTGGTATCTGACCCCCAGCCTGGTATCTGGCCCCCAGCCTGGTATCTGACCCCCAGCCTGGTATCTGGCCCCCCAGTCTGGTATTTGGCCCCCAGCGTGGTATCTGGCCCCCAGCCTGGTATCTGGCCCCCAGCCTGGTATCTGACCCCCAGCCCGGTATCTGGCCCCCAGCGTGGTATCCGGCCCCCCAGCCTGGTATCTGACCCCCAGCCTGGTATCCGGCCCCCAGCCTGGTATCTGACCCCCAGCCTGGTATCTGGCCCCCAGCGTGGTATCCGGCCCCCCAGCCTGGTATCTGACCCCCAGCCTGGTATCTGGGCCCCCAGCCTGGTATCTGGCCCCCCAGCCTTGTATCTGGCCCCCAGCGTGGTATCTGGTCCCACCAGCCTGGTATCTGGCCCCCAGCCTGGTATCTGGCCCCCAGCCTGGTATCCGGCCCCCCAGCCTGGTATCTGACCCCCAGCCTGGTATCCGGCCCCCCAGCCTGGTATCTGACCCCCAGCCTGGTATCTGACCCCCAGCCTGGTATCTGGCCCCCAGCCTGGTATCCAGCCCCCCAGCCTGGTATCTGGCCCCCAGCCTGGTATCCGGCCCCCCAGCCTGGTATCTGACCCCCAGCCTGGTATCTGGCCCCCCAGTCTGGTATCTGGCCCCCAGCGTGGTATCTGGCCCCCAGCCTGGTATCTGGCCCCCAGCCTGGTATCTGACCCCCAGCCCTGTATCTGGCCCCCAGCGTGGTATCCGGCCCCCCAGCCTGGTATCTGACCCCCAGCCTGGTATCCGGCCCCCAGCCTGGTATCTGACCCCCAGCCTGGTATCTGGCCCCCAGCCTGGTATCTGACCCCCAGCCTGGTATCTGGCCCCCAGCATGGTATCTGGCCCCCAGCGTGGTATCCGGCCCCCCAGCCTGGTATCTGACCCCCAGCCTGGTATCTGACCCCCAGCGTGGTATCTGGCCCCCTAGCCTGGTATCTGGCCCCCAGCCCGCTATCTGATGGTATCTGGCCCCCAGCCTGATATCTGGCCCCCTAGCCTGGTTTCTGGCCCCCAGCGTGGCATCTGGGCCCCCAGCCTGGTATCTGCCCCCCCAGCCTTGTATCTGGCCCCCAGCGTGGTATCTGGCCCCCAGCCTGGTATCTGACCCCCAGCCCGGTATCTGGCCCGCAGCGTGGTATCCGGCCCCCCAGCCTGGTATCTGACCCCCAGCCTGGTATCCGGCCCCCAGCCTGGTATCTGACCCCCAGCCTGGTATCTGGCCCCCCAGCGTGGTATCTGGCCCCCAGCCTGGTATCTGGCCCCCAGCCCGCTATCTGATGGTATCTGGCCCCCAGCGTGGTATCTGACCCCCCAGCCTGGTATCTGACCCCCAGCCTGGTATCTGACCCCCCAGCCTGGTATCTGACCCCCCAGCACGGTATCTGGCCCCCAGCCTGGTATCTGACCCCCAGCCTGGTATCTGGCCCCCAGCGTGGTATCTGACCCCCCAGCACGGTATCTGGCCCCCAGCCTGGTATCTGACCCCCAGCCTGGTATCTGGCCCCCTAGCCTGGTATCCGGCCCCCAGCCCGCTATCTGATGGTATCTGGCCCCCAGCCTGGTATCTGGCCCCCTAGCCTGGTTTCTGGCCCCCAGCGTGGTATCTGGGCCCCCAGCCTGGTATCTGGCCCCCCAGCCTTGTATCTGGCCCCCAGCGTGGTATCTGGGCCCACCAGCCTGGTATCTGGCCCCCAGCCTGGTATCTGGCCCCCAGCCCGCTATCTGATGGTATCTGCCCCCAGCCTGGTATCTGGCCCCCAGCCTGGTATCTGGCCCCCAGCCCGGTATCCGGCCCCCCAGCCTGGTATCTGGCCCCCAGCCTGGTATCCGGCCCCCCAGCATGGTATCTGGCCCCCAGCCTGGTATCTGACCCCCCAGCCTGGTATCTGGCCCCCCAGTCTGGTATTTGGCCCCCAGCGTGGTATCTGGCCCCCAGCATGGTATTTGGCCCCCAGCGTGGTATCTGGCCCCCAGCCTGGTATCTGACCCCCAGCCTGGTATCTGGCCCCCAGCATGGTATCTGGCCCCCAGCGTGGTATCCGGCCCCCCAGCCTGGTATCTGATGGTATCTGGCCCCCAGCCTGGTATCTGACCCCCAGCCTGGTATCCGGCCCCCAGCCTGGTATCTGACCCCCAGCCTGGTATCTGGCCCCCAGCATGGTATCTGGCCCCCAGCGTGGTATCCGGCCCCCCAGCCTGGTATCTGACCCCCAGCCTGGTATCTGACCCCCAGCCTGGTATCTGGCCCCCTAGCCTGGTATCTGGCCCCCAGCCCGCTATCTGATGGTATCTGGCCCCCAGCCTGATATCTGGCCCCCTAGCCTGGTTTCTGGCCCCCAGCGTGGCATCTGGGCCCCCAGCCTGGTATCTGCCCCCCCAGCCTTGTATCTGGCCCCCAGCGTGGTATCTGGCCCCCAGCCTGGTATCTGACCCCCAGCCTGGTATCTGGCCCGCAGCGTGGTATCCGGCCCCCCAGCCTGGTATCTGACCCCCAGCCTGGTATCCGGCCCCCAGCCTGGTATCTGACCCCCAGCCTGGTATCTGGCCCCCCAGCGTGGTATCTGGCCCCCAGCCTGGTATCTGGCCCCCAGCCCGCTATCTGATGGTATCTGGCCCCCAGCGTGGTATCTGACCCCCCAGCCTGGTATCTGACCCCCAGCCTGGTATCTGACCCCCCAGCCTGGTATCTGACCCCCCAGCACGGTATCTGGCCCCCAGCCTGGTATCTGACCCCCAGCCTGGTATCTGGCCCCCAGCGTGGTATCTGACCCCCCAGCACGGTATCTGGCCCCCAGCCTGGTATCTGACCCCCAGCCTGGTATCTGGCCCCCTAGCCTGGTATCCGGCCCCCAGCCCGCTATCTGATGGTATCTGGCCCCCAGCCTGGTATCTGGCCCCCTAGCCTGGTTTCTGGCCCCCAGCGTGGTATCTTGGCCCCCAGCCTGGTATCTGGCCCCCCAGCCTTGTATCTGGCCCCCAGCGTGGTATCTGGGCCCACCAGCCTGGTATCTGGCCCCCAGCCTGGTATCTGGCCCCCAGCCCGCTATCTGATGGTATCTGCCCCCAGCCTGGTATCTGGCCCCCAGCCTGGTATCTGGCCCCCCAGCCTGGTATCTGGCCCCCAGCCCGGTATCCGGCCCCCCAGCCTGGTATCTGGCCCCCAGCCTGGTATCCGGCCCCCCAGCATGGTATCTGGCCCCCAGCCTGGTATCTGACCCCCCAGCCTGGTATCTGGCCCCCCAGTCTGGTATTTGGCCCCCAGCGTGGTATCTGGCCCCCAGCCTGGTATTTGGCCCCCAGCGTGGTATCTGGCCCCCAGCCTGGTATCTGACCCCCAGCCTGGTATCTGGCCCCCAGCATGGTATCTGGCCCCCAGCGTGGTATCCGGCCCCCCAGCCTGGTATCTGACCCCCAGCCTGGTATCTGATGGTATCTGGCCCCCAGCGTGGTATCTGGCCCCCAGCCCGCTATCTGATGGTATCAGGCCCCCAGCCTGGTATCTGACCCCCAGCCTTGTATCTGGCCCCCAGCCTGGTATCTGACCCCCAGCCTGGTATCTGGCCCCCAGCCCGCTATCTGATGGTATCTGGCCCCCAGCCTGGTATCTGACCCCCAGTCTGGTATTTGGCCCCCAGCGTGGTATCTGGCCCCCAGCCTGGTATCTGACCCCCAGCCTTGTATCTGGCCCCCAGCCTTGTATCTGACCCCCAGCCTGGTATCTGGCCCCCAGCCCGCTATCTGATGGTATCTGGCCCCCAGCCTGGTATCTGACCCCCAGCCTGGTATCTGGCCCCCAGCCTGGTATCTGACCCCCAGCCTGGTATCTGACCCCCAGCCTGGAATCTGGGCCCCCAGCCTGGTATCTGACCCCCAGCCTGGTATCTGACCCCCCCAGCCTGGTATCTGGGCCCCCAGCCTGGTATCTGACCCCCAGCCTGGTATCTGACCCCCCCAGCCTGGTATCTGGGCCCCCAGCCTGGTATCTGACCCCCAGCCTGGTATCTGGCCCCCAGCCTGGTATCTGGCCCCCCAGCGTGGTATCTGGCCCCCCAGCCCGGTATCTGGCCCCCAGCACGGTGTCTGGCCCCCAGCCTGGTATCTGACCCCCAGCCTGGTATCTGGCCCCCAGCCCGCTATCTGATGGTATCTGGCCCCCAGCCTGGTATCTGAAGGTATCTGGCCCCCAGCGTGGTATCCGGCCCCCAGCATGGTATCCGGCCCCTCAGCCTGGTATCTGACCCCCAGCCTTGTATCTGGCCCCCAGCCTGGTATCTGGCCCCCAGCCTGGTATCTCAGCCTGGTATCTGGCCCCCAGCCTGGTATCTGGCCCCCAGCACGCTATCTGATGGTATCCGGCCCCCAACCTGGTATCTGACCCCCAGCCTGGTATCTAGCCCCCAGCCCGCTATCTGATGGTATCCGGCCCCCCAGCCTGGTATCTGACCCCCAGCCTGGTATCCGGCCCCCAGCCTGGTATCTGACCCCCAGCCTGGTATCCGGCCCCCAGCCTGGTATCTGACCCTCAGCCTGGTATGGCCCCCAGCATGGTATCTGGCCCCCAGCGTGGTATCCGGCCCCCCAGCCTGGTATCTGACCCCCAGCCTGGTATCTGACCCCCAGCCTGGTATCTGGCCCCCTAGCCTGGTATCTGGCCCCCAGCCCGCTATCTGATGGTATCTGGCCCCCAGCCTGATATCTGGACCCCTAGCCTGGTTTCTGGCCCCCAGCGTGGCATCTGGGCCCCCAGCCTGGTATCTGCCCCCCCAGCCTTGTATCTGGCCCCCAGCGTGGTATCTGGCCCCCAGCCTGGTATCTGACCCCCAGCCCGGTATCTGGCCCGCAGCGTGGTATCCGGCCCCCCAGCCTGGTATCTGACCCCCAGCCTGGTATCCGGCCCCCAGCCTGGTATCTGACCCCCAGCCTGGTATCTGGCCCCCCAGCGTGGTATCTGGCCCCCAGCCTGGTATCTGGCCCCCAGCCCGCTATCTGATGGTATCTGGCCCCCAGCGTGGTATCTGACCCCCCAGCCTGGTATCTGACCCCCCAGCCTGGTATCTGACCCCCCAGCACGGTATCTGGCCCCCAGCCTGGTATCTGACCCCCAGCCTGGTATCTGGCCCCCAGCGTGGTATCTGACCCCCCAGCACGGTATCTGGCCCCCAGCCTGGTATCTGACCCCCAGCCTGGTATCTGGCCCCCTAGCCTGGTATCCGGCCCCCAGCCCGCTATCTGATGGTATCTGGCCCCCAGCCTGGTATCTGGCCCCCTAGCCTGGTTTCTGTCCCCCAGCGTGGTATCTGGGCCCCCAGCCTGGTATCTGGCCACCCAGCCTTGTATCTGGCCCCCAGCGTGGTATCTGGGCCCACCAGCCTGGTATCTGGCCCCCAGCCTGGTATCTGGCCCCCAGCCCGCTATCTGATGGTATCTGCCCCCAGCCTGGTATCTGGCCCCCAGCCTGGTATCACGCCCCCCAGCCTGGTATCTGGCCCCCAGCCCGGTATCCGGCCCCCCAGCCTGGTATCTGGCCCCCAGCCTGGTATCCGGCCCCCCAGCATGGTATCTGGCCCCCAGCCTGGTTTCTGACCCCCCAGCCTGGTATCTGGCCCCCCAGTCTGGTATTTGGCCCCCAGCGTGGTATCTGGCCCCCAGCCTGGTATTTGGCCCCCAGCGTGGTATCTGGCCCCCAGCCTGGTATCTGACCCCCAGCCTGGTATCTGGCCCCCAGCATGGTATCTGGCCCCCAGCGTGGTATCCGGCCCCCCAGCCTGGTATCTGACCCCCAGCCTGGTATCTGATGGTATCTGGCCCCCAGCGTGGTATCTGGCCCCCAGCCCGCTATCTGATGGTATCTGGCCCCCAGCCTGGTATCTGACCCCCAGCCTTGTATCTGGCCCCCAGCCTGGTATCTGACCCCCCCAGCCTGGTATCTGGGCCCCTAGCCTGGTATCTGACCCCCCCAGCCTGGTATCTGGGCCCCCAGCCTGGTATCTGACCCCCAGCCTGGTATCTGGCCCCCAGCCTGGTATCTGGCCCCCCAGCGTGGTATCTGGCCCCCCAGCCCGGTATCTGGCCCCCAGCACGGTTTCTGGCCCCCAGCCTGGTATCTGACCCCCAGCCTGGTATCTGGCCCCCAGCCCGCTATCTGATGGTATCTGGCCCCCAGCCTGGTATCTGAAGGTATCTGGCCCCCAGCGTGGTATCCGGCCCCCAGCATGGTATCCGGCCCCTCAGCCTGGTATCTGACCCCCAGCCTTGTATCTGGCCCCCAGCCTGGTATCTGGCCCCCAGCCTGGTATCTCAGCCTGGTATCTGGCCCCCAGCCTGGTATCTGGCCCCCAGCACGCTATCTGATGGTATCCGGCCCCCAACCTGGTATCTGACCCCCAGCCTGGTATCTGGCCCCCAGCCCGCTATCTGATGGTATCCGGCCCCCAGCCTGGTATCTGGCCCCCCAGCCTGGTATCTGGCCCCCAGCCCGCTATCTGATGGTATCCAGCCCCCAACCTGGTATCTGACCCCCAGCCTGGTATCTGACCCCCCAGCCTGGTATCTGGCCCCCAGCCTGGTATCTGATGGTATCCGGCCCCCAGCATGGTATCCGGCCCCCCAGCCTGGTATCTGGCCCCCAGCCTGGTATCTAGCCCCCAGCCCGCTATCTGATGGTATCTGGCCCCCAGCCTGGTATCCGGCCCCCCAGCATAATATCCGGCCCCCCAGCCTGGTATCTGACCCCCAGCCTGGTATCTGGCCCCCAGCCTGGTATCTGACCCCCAGCCTGGTATCTGGCCCCCTAGCCTGGTATCTGGCCCCCAGCGTGGTATCTGGCCCCCAGCCCGCTATCTGATGGTATCTGGCCCCCAGCCTGGTATCTGGCCCCCCAGCGTGGTATCTGGCCCCCAGCCTGGTATCTGGCCCCCAGCCCGCTATCTGATGGTATCTGGCCCCCCAGCCTGGTATCTGGCCCCCAGCGTGGTATCTGACCCCCCAGCCTGGTATCTGACCCCCAGCCTGGTATCTGGCCCCCTAGCCTGGTATCTGGCCCCCAGCGTGGTGTCTGACCCCCCAGCCTGGTATCTGGCCCCCTAGCCTGGTATCTGGCCCCCAGCGTGGTATCTGACCCCCCAGCACGGTATCTGGCCCCCAGCCTGGTATCTGACCCCCAGCCTGGTATCTGGCCCCCTAGCCTGGTATCTGGCCCCCAGCGTGGTATCTGACCCCCCAGCCTGGTATCCGGCCCCCAGCCTGGTATCTGACCCCCAGCCTGGTATCTGGCCCCCTAGCCTGGTATCTGGCCCCCAGCCCGCTATCTGATGGTATCTGGCCCCCAGCCTGGTATCTGGCCCCCTAGCCTGGTTTCTGGCCCCCAGCGTGGTATCTGGGCCCCCAGCCTGGTATCTGGCCCCCCAGCCTTGTATCTGGCCCCCAGCGTGGTATCTGGGCCCACCAGCCTGGTATCTGGCCCCCAGCCTGGTATCTGGCCCCCAGCCCGCTATCTGATGGTATCTCCCCCCAGCCTGGTATCTGGCCCCCCAGCGTGGTATCTGGCCCCCGAGTCTGGTATTTGGCCCCCAGCGTGGTATCTGGCCCCCAGCCTGGTATCTGACCCCCAGCCCGGTATCTGGCCCCCAGCGTGGTATCCGGCCCCCCAGCCTGGTATCTGACCCCCAGCCTGGTATCCGGCCCCCAGCCTAGTATCTGACCCCCAGCCTGGTATCTGACCCCCAGCCTGGTATCTGACCCCCAGCCTGGTATCTGGCCCCCAGCATGGTATCTGGCCCCCAGAGTGGTATCCGGCCCCCCAGCCTGGTATCTGACCCCCAGCCTGGTATCTGGCCCCCCAGTCTGGTATCTGACCCCCAGCCTGGTATCTGGCCCCCCAGTCTGGTATTTGGCCCCCAGCGTGGTATCTGGCCCCCAGCCTGGTATCTGGCCCCCAGCCTGGTATCTGGCCCCCTAGCCTGGTATCTGGCCCCCAGCCCGCTATCTGATGGTATCTGGCCCCCAGCCTGGTATCTGGCCCCCTAGCCTGGTTTCTGGCCCCCAGCGTGGTATCTGGCCCCCCAGCCTGGTATCTGGCCCCCAGCCTGGTATCTGGCCCCCCAGCCTGATATCTGGCCCCCAGCCTGGTATCTGGCCCCCAGCCTGGTATCTGGGCCCACCAGCCTGGTATCTGGCCCCCAGCCTGGTATCTGGCCCCCAGCCCACTATCTGATGGTATCTGCCCCCAGCCTGGTATCTGGCCCCCAGCCTGGTATCTGGCCCCCAGCGTGGTATCCAGCCCCCCAGCCTGGTATCTGGCCCCCAGCCTGGTATCCGGCCCCCCAGCCTGGTATCTGGCCCCCAGCCTGGTATCTGGCCCCCCAGTCTGGTATTTGGCCCCCAGCGTGGTATCTGGCCCCCAGCCTGGTATCTGGCCCCCAGCCTGGTATCTGACCCCCAGCCCGGTTTCTGGCCCCCAGCGTGGTATCCAGCCCCCCAGCCTGGTATCTGGCCCCCAGCCTGGTATCCAGCCCCCCAGCCTGGTATCTGACCCCCAGCCTGGTATCCGGCCCCCAGCCTGGTATCTGACCCCCAGCCTGGTATCCGGCCCCCCAGCGTGGTATCTGACCCCCAGCCTGGTATCTGGGCCCCCAGCCCGCTATCTGATGGTATCTGGCCCCCAGCGTGGTATCCGGCCCCCCAGCCTGGTATCTGACCCCCAGCCTGGTATCTGGCCCCCAGCCTGGTATCTGACCCGCCAGCATGGTATCTGGGCCCCCAGCCTGGTATCTGACCCCCAGCCTGGTATCTGACCCCCAGCCTGGTATCTGGCCCCCTAGCCTGGTATCTGGCCCCCAGCGTGGTATCTGGCCCCCAGCCCGCTATCTGATGGTATCTGGCCCCCAGCCTGGTATCTGGCCCCCCAGCGTGGTATCTGGCCCCCAGCCTGGTATCTGGCCCCCAGCCCGCTATCTGATGGTATCTGGCCCCCCAGCCTGGTATCTGGCCCCCAGCGTGGTATCTGACCCCCCAGCCTGGTATCTGACCCCCAGCCTGGTATCTGGCCCCCAGCGTGGTATCTGACCCCCCAGCCTGGTATCTGGCCCCCTAGCCTGGCATCTGGCCCCCAGCGTGGTATCTGACCCCCCAGCACGGTATCTGGCCCCCAGCCTGGTATCTGACCCCCAGCCTGGTATCTGGCCCCCTAGCCTGGTATCTGGCCCCCAGCGTGGTATCTGACCCCCCAGCCTGGTATCTGGCCCCCTAGCCTGGCATCTGGCCCCCAGCGTGGTATCTGACCCCCCAGCACGGTATCTGGCCCCCAGCCTGGTATCTGACCCCCAGCCTGGTATCTGGCCCCCCAGCACGGTATCTGGCCCCCAGCCTGGTATCTGACCCCCAGCCTGGTATCTGGCCCCCTAGCCTGGTATCTGGCCCCCAGCGTGGTATCTGACCCCCCAGCACGGTATCTGGCCCCCAGCCTGGTATCTGACCCCCAGCCTGGTATCTGGCCCCCTAGCCTGGTATCTGGCCCCCAGCGTGGTATCTGGCCCCCTAGCCTGGTTTCTGGCCCCCAGCCTGGTATCTGGCCCCCCAGCGTGGTATCTGGCCCCCCAGTCTGGTATTTGGCCCCCAGCGTGGTATCTGGCCCCCAGCCTGGTATCTGACCCCCAGCCCGGTATCTGGCCCCCAGCGTGGTATCCGGCCCCCCAGCCTGGTATCTGACCCCCAGCCTGGTATCCGGCCCCCAGCCTAGTATCTGACCCCCAGCCTGGTATCCGGCCCCCAGCCTGGTATCTGACCCCCAGCCTGGTATCTGGCCCCCAGCATGGTATCTGGCCCCCAGAGTGGTATCCGGCCCCCCAGCCTGGTATCTGACCCCCAGCCTGGTATCTGACCCCCAGCCTGGTATCTGGCCCCCCAGTCTGGTATCTGACCCCCAGCCCGGTATCTGGCCCCCCAGTCTGGTATCTGGCCCCCAGCCTGGTATCTGGCCCCCAGCCTGGTATCTGGCCCCCAGCCTGGTATCTGACCCCCAGCCCGGTATCTGGCCCCCAGCCTGGTATCTGACCCCCAGCCCGGTATCTGGCCCCCAGCGTGGTATCCGGCCCCCCAGCCTGGTATCTGACCCCCAGCCTGGTATCCGGCCCCCAGCCTAGTATCTGACCCCCAGCCTGGTATCCGGCCCCCAGCCTGGTATCTGACCCCCAGCCTGGTATCTGGCCCCCAGCATGGTATCTGGCCCCCAGAGTGGTATCCGGCCCCCCAGTCTGGTATCTGACCCCCAGCCTGGTATCTGGCCCCCCAGTCTGGTATCTGGCCCCCAGCATGGTATCTGGCCCCCAGCGTGGTATCCGGCCCCCCAGCCTGGTATCTGACCCCCAGCCTGGTATCCGGCCCCCAGCCTGGTATCTGACCCCCAGCCTGGTATCTGACCCCCAGCCTGGTATCTGGCCCCCAGCCCGCTATCTGATGGTATCTGGCCCCCAGCCTGGTATCTGGCCCCCAGCCCGCTATCTGATGGTATCTGGCCCCCAGCGTGGTATCCGGCCCCCCAGCCTGGTATCTGGCCCCCAGCCTGGTATCTGGCCCCCAACACGGTGTCTGGCCCCCAGCCTGGTATCTGACCCCCAGCCTGGTATCTGGCCCCCAGCCCGCTATCTGATAGTATCTGGCCCCCAGCCTGGTATCTGACCCCCAGCCTGGTATCTGGCCCCCAGCCCACTATCTGAAGGTATCTGGCCCCCAGCGTGGTATCCGGCCCCCAGCATGGTATCCGGCCCCTCAGCCTGGTATCTGACCCCCAGCCTTGTATCTGGCCCCCAGCCTGGTATCTGGTCCCCAGCACGCTATCTGATGGTATCCGGCCCCCAACCTGGTATCTGACCCCCAGCGTGGTATCTGGCCCCCAGCCTGGTATCTGACCCCCAGCCTTGTATCTGGCCCCCAGCCTTGTATCTGGCCCCCAGCCTGGTATCTCAGCCTGGTATCTGGCCCCCAGCCTGGTATCTGGCCCCCAGCACGCTATCTGATGGTATCCGGCCCCCAACCTGGTATCTGACCCCCAGCCTGTTATCTGGCCCCCAGCCCGCTATCTGATGGTATCCGGCCCCCAGCCTGGTATCTGGCCCCTCAGCCTGGTATCTGACCCCCAGCCTTGTATCTGGCCCCCAGCCTGGTATCTGGCCCCCAGCCGGCTATCTGATGGTATCCGGCCCCCAGCCTGGTATCTGGCCCCTCAGCCTGGTATCTGACCCCCAGCCCGGTATCTGGCCCCCAGCGTGGTATCCGGCCCCCCAGCCTGGTATCTGACTCCCAGCCTGGTATCCGGCCCCCAGCCTAGTATCTGACCCCCAGCCTGGTATCCGGCCCCCAGCCTGGTATCTGACCCCCAGCCTGGTATCTGGCCCCCAGCATGGTATCTGGCCCCCAGAGTGGTATCCGGCCCCCCAGCCTGGTATCTGACCCCCAGCCTGGTATCTGGCCCCCCAGTCTGGTATCTGACCCCCAGCCTGGTATCTGGCCCCCCAGTCTGGTATTTGGCCCCCAGCGTGGTATCTGGCCCCCAGCCTGGTATCTGGCCCCCAGCCTGGTATCTGACCCCCAGCCCGGTATCTGGCCCCCAGCGTGGTATCCGGCCCCCCAGCCTGGTATCTGACCCCCAGCCTGGTATCCGGCCCCCAGCCTGGTATCTGGCCCCCAGCCCGCTATCTGATGGTATCTGGCCCCCAGCCTGGTATCTGGCCCCCAGCCCGCTATCTGATGGTATCTGGCCCCCAGCGTGGTATCCGGCCCCCCAGCCTGGTATCTGACCCCCAGCCTGGTATCTGGCCCCCAGCCTGGTATCTGACCCCCAGCCTGGTATCTGGCCCCCTAGCCTGGTATCTGGCCCCCAGCCCGCTATCTGATGGTATCTGGCCCCCAGCCTGGTACCTGGCCCCCTAGCCTGGTATCTGGCCCCCCAGCCTTGTATCTGGCCCCCAGCGTGGTATCTGGGCCCCCAGCCTGGTATCTGGCCCCCCAGCCTTGTATCTGGCCCCCAGCGTGGTATCTGGGCCCCCAGCCTGGTATCTGGCCCCCAGCCCGCTATCTGATGGTATCTTCCCCCAGCCTGGTATCTGGCCCCCAGCCTGGTATCTGACCCCCAGCCTGGTATCTGGCCCCCAGCCCGCTATCTGATGGTATCTGGCCCCCAGCCTTGTATCTGGCCCCCAGCGTGGTATCTGACCCCCCAGCCTGGTATCTGACCCCCAGCCTGGTATCTGACCCCCCAGCCTGGTATCTGGCCCCCTAGCCTGGTATCTGGCCCCCAGCGTGGTATCTGACCCCCCAGCACGGTATCTGGCCCCCAGCCTGGTATCTGACCCCCAGCCTGGTATCTGGCCCCCTAGCCTGGTATCTGGCCCCCAGCCCGGTATCTGACCCCCCAGCACGGTATCTGGCCCCCAGCCTGGTATCTGACCCCCAGCCTGGTATCCGGCCCCCAGCCTGGTATCTGACCCCCACCCTGGTATCTGGCCCCCAGCATGGTATCTGGCCCCCAGCCTGGTATCTGACCCCCAGCCTGGTATCTGGCCCCCCAGTCTGGTATCTGGCCCCCAACCTGGTATCTGGCCCCCAGCCTGGTATCTGACCCCCAGCCCGGTATCTGGCCCCCAGCGTGGTATCCGGCCCCCCAGCCTGGTATCTGACCCCCAGCCTGGTATCCGGCCCCCAGCCTGGTATCTGACCCCCAGCCTGGTATCCGGCCCCCAGCCTGGTATCTGGCCCCCAGCGTGGTATCCGGCCCCCCAGCCTGGTATCTGACCCCCAGCCTGGTATCTGGCCCCCAGCCTGGTATCTGATGGTATCTGGCCCCCAGCGTGGTATCTGACCCCCAGCCTGGTATCTGGCCCCCAGCCCGCTATCTGATGGTATCTGACCCCCAGCCTTGTATCTGGCCCCCAGCCTGGTATCTGACCCCCAGCGTGGTATCTGGCCCCCAGCCCGCTATCTGATGGTATCCGGCCCCCCAGCGTGGTATCCGGCCCCCCAGCCTGGTATCTGACCCCCAGCTTGGTATCTGGCCCCCAGCCTGGTATCTGGGCCCCCAGCCCGGTATCTGACACCCAGCCTGGTATCTGACCCCCCCAGCCTGGTATCTGACCCCCAGCCTTGAATCTGGGCCCCCAGCCTGGTATCTGACCCCCAGCCTGGTGTCTGACCCCCCCAGCCTGGTATCTGGGCCCCCAGCCTGGTATCTGACCCCCAGCCTGGTATCTGAGCCCCCCAGCCTGGTATCTGACCCCCAGCCTGGAATCTGGGCCCCCAGCCTGGTATCTGACCCCCAGCCTGGTATCTGACCCCCCCAGCCTGGTATCTGGGCCCCCAGCGTGGTATCTGACCCCCAGCCTGGTATCTGACCTCCCCAGCCTGGTATCTGACCCCCAGCCTGGTATCTGGCCCCCAGCCTGGTATCTGGCCCCCCAGCCCTGTATCTGGCCCCCAGCACGGTGTCTGGCCCCCAGCCTGGTATCTGACCCCCAGCCTGGTATCTGGCCCCCAGCCCGCTATCTGATGGTATCTGGCCCCCAGCCCGCTATCTGATGGTATCTGACCCCCAGCCTGGTATCTGACCCCCAGCCTGGTATCCGGCCCCTCAGCCTGGTATCTGACCCCCAGCCTTGTATCTGGCCCCCAGCCTGGTATCTGGCCCCCAGCCTGGTATCTGACCCCCAGCGTGGTATCTGGCCCCCAGCCCGCTATCTGATGGTATCCGGCCCCCCAGCGTGGTATCCGGCCCCCAGCCTGGTATCTGACCCCCAGCTTGGTATCTGGCCCCCAGCCTGGTATCTTACCCGCCAGCCTGGTATCTGGGCCCCCAGCCTGGTATCTGACCCCCAGCCTGGTATCTGACCCCCCCAGCCTGGTATCTGACCCCCAGCCTTGAATCTGGGCCCCCAGCATGGTATCTGACCCCCAGCCTAGTGTCTGACCCCCCCAGCCTGGTATCTGGGCCCCCAGCCTGGTATCTGACCCCCAGCCTGGAATCTGGGCCCCCAGCCTGGTATCTGGGCCCCCAGCCTGGTATCTGACCCCCAGCCTGGTATCTGACCCCCAGCCTGGTATCTGGGCCCCCAGCCTGGTATCTGACCCCCAGCCTGGTATCTGGCCCCCAGCCTGGTATCTGGGCCCCCAGCCTGGTATCTGACCCCCAGCCTGGTATCTGGCCCCCAGCCTGGTATCTGGGCCCCCAGCCTGGTATCTGACCCCCAGCCTGGTATCTGACCCCCCCAGCCTGGTATCTGGGCCCCAAGCCTGGTATCTGACCCCCAGCCTGGTATCTGGCCCCCCAGCCCGGTATCTGGCCCCCAGCACGGTGTCTGGCCCCCAGCCTGGTATCTGACCCCCAGCCTGGTATCTGGCCCCCAGCCCGCTATCTGATGGTATCTGACCCCCAGCCTGGTATCTGACCCCCAGCCTGGTATCTGGCCCCCAGCGTGGTATCCGGCCCCCAGCATGGTATCCGGCCCCTCAGCCTGGTATCTGACCCCCAGACTTGTATCTGGCCCCCAGCCTGGTATCTGGCCCCCAGCCTGGTATCTCAGCCTGGTATCTGGCCCCCAGCCTGGTATCTGGCCCCCAGCACGCTATCTGATGGTATCCGGCCCCCAACCTGGTATCTGACCCCCAGCCTGGTATCTGGCCCCCAGCCCGCTATCTGATGGTATCCGGCCCCCAGCCTGGTATCTGGCCCCTCAGCCTGGTATCTGACCCCCAGCCTTGTATCTGGCCCCCAGCCTGGTATCTGGCCCCCAGCCTGGTATCTCAGCCTGGTATCTGGCCCCCAGCCTGGTATCTGGCCCCCAGCCCGCTATCTGATGGTATCCGGCCCCCAGCATGGTATCCGGCCCCCCAGCCTGGTATCTGGCCCCCAGCGTGGTATCTAGCCCCCAGCCCGCTATCTGATGGTATCTGGCCCCCAGCCTGGTATCCGGCCCCCCAGCATGGTATCCAGCCCCCCAGCCTGGTATCTGGCCCCCAGCCTGGTATCTGGCCCCCAGCCCGCTATCTGATGGTATCCGGCCCCCCAGCGTGGTATCCGGCCCCCCAGCCTGGTATCTGACCCCCAGCCTGGTATCTGGCCCCCAGCCTGGTATCTGGGCCCCCAACCTGGTATCTGACCCCCCAGCCTTGTATCTGGCCCCCAGCGTGGTATCTGGCCCCCAGCCCGCTATCTGATGGTATCTGGCCCCCAGCCTGGTATGTGGCCCCCAGCCTGGTATCTGGGCCCCCACCCTGGTATCTGTCCCCCCAGCCTTGTATCTGGCCCCCAGCGTGGTATCTGGGCCCACCAGCCTGGTATCTGGCCCCCAGCCTGGTATCTGGCCCCCAGCCCGCTATCTGATGGTATCTGGCCCCCAGCCTGGTATCTGGCCCCCCAGCCTGGTATCTGACCCCCCCAGCCTGGTATCTGGGCCCCCAGCCTGGTATCTGACCCCCAGCCTGGTATCTGGCCCCCCAGCGTGGTATCCGGCCCCCAGCATGGTATCCGGCCCCCCAGCCTGGTATCTGCCCCCCCAGCATGGTATCTGGCCCCCAGCCTGGTATCTGGCCCCCAGCCCGCTATCTGATGGTGTCTGGCCCCCAGCCTGGTATCTGGCCCGCCAGCGTGGTATCTGGCCCCCAGCCTGGTATCTTTCCCCCAGCCTGGTATCTGGCCCCCCAGCTTGGTATCTGGCCCCCAGCGTGGTATCCGGCCCCCCAGCCTGGTATCTGGCCCCCAGCCTGGTATCCGGCCCCCCAGCCTGGTATCTGGCCCCCAGCCTGGTATCTGATGGTATCTGGCCCCCAGCGTGGTATCTGGCCCCCCAGCGTGGTATCTGGCCCCCAGCCTGGTATCTGGCCCCCCAGCGTGGTATCTGGCCCCCAGCCTGGTATCTGGCCCCCAGCCCGCTATCTGATGGTATCTGGCCCCCAGCCTGGTATCTGGCCCCCAGCGTGGTATCTGACCCCCCAGCCTGGTATCTGACCCCCAGCCTGGTATCTGGCCCCCTAGCCTGGTATCTGGCCCCCAGCGTGGTATCTGGCCCCCAGCCCGCTATCTGATGGTATCTGGCCCCCAGCCTGGTATCTGGCCCCCCAGCGTGGTATCTGGCCCCCAGCCTGGTATCTGGCCCCCAGCCCGCTATCTGATGGTATCTGGCCCCCAGCCTGGTATCTGATGGTATCTGGCCCCCAGCCTGGTATCTGGCCCCCAGCCCGCTATCTGATGGTATCTGGCCCCCAGCCCGCTATCTGATGGTATCTTGCCCCCAGCCTGGTATCTGGCCCCCCAGCGTGGTATCTGGCCCCCAGCCTGGTATCTGGCCCCCCAGCCTGGTATCTGGCCCCCAGCGTGGTATCTGACCCCCCAGCCTGGTATCTGACCCCCAGCCTGGTATCTGGCCCCCTAGCCTGGTATCTGGCCCCCAGCGTGGTATCTGACCCCCCAGCCTGGTATCTGGCCCCCTAGCCTGGTATCTGGCCCCCAGCGTGGTATCTGACCCCCCAGCACGGTATCTGGCCCCCAGCCTGGTATCTGACCCCCAGCCTGGTATCTTGCCCCCTAGCCTGGTATCTGGCCCCCAGCGTGGTATCTGACCCCCCAGCACGGTATCTTGCCCCCAGCCTGGTATCTGACCCCCAGCCTGGTATCTGGCCCCCTAGCCTGGTATCTGGCCCCCAGCCCGCTATCTGATGGTATCTGGCCCCCAGCCTGGTATCTGGCCCCCAGCACGCTATCTGATGGTATCTGACCCCCAGCCTGGTATCTGGCCCCCTAGCCTGGTATCTGGCCCCCAGCCCGCTATCTGATGGTATCCGGCCCCCAGCCTGGTATCTGGCCCCTCAGCCTGGTATCTGACCCCCATCCTTGTATCTGGCCCCCAGCCTGGTATCTGGCCCCCAGCCTGGTATCTCAGCCTGGTATCTGGCCCCCAGCCTGGTATCTGGCCCCCAGCCCGCTATCTGATGGTATCCGGCCCCCAGCATGGTATCCGGCCCCCCAGCCTGGTATCTGGCCCCCAGCCTGGTATCTAGCCCCCAGCCCGCTATCTGATGGTATCTGGCCCCCAGCCTGGTATCCGGCCCCCCAGCATGGTATCCAGCCCCCCAGCCTGGTATCTGGCCCCCAGCCTGGTATCTGGCCCCCAGCCCGCTATCTGATGGTATCCGGCCCCCCAGCGTGGTATCCGGCCCCCCAGCCTGGTATCTGACCCCCAGCCTGGTATCTGGCCCCCAGCCTGGTATCTGGGCCCCCAACCTGGTATCTGACCCCCCAGCCTTGTATCTGGCCCCCAGCGTGGTATCTGGCCCCCAGCCCGCTATCTGATGGTATCTGGCCCCCAGCCTGGTATCTGGCCCCCAGCCTGGTATCTGGGCCCCCACCCTGGTATCTGTCCCCCAGCCTTGTATCTGGCCCCCAGCGTGGTATCTGGGCCCACCAGCCTGGTATCTGGCCCCCAGCCTGGTATCTGGCCCCCAGCCCGCTATCTGATGGTATCTGGCCCCCAGCCTGGTATCTGGCCCCCCAGCCTGGTATCTGACCCCCCCAGCCTGGTATCTGGGCCCCCAGCCTGGTATCTGACCCCCAGCCTGGTATCTGGCCCCCCAGCGTGGTATCCGGCCCCCAGCATGGTATCCGGCCCCCCAGCCTGGTATCTGCCCCCCCAGCATGGTATCTGGTCCCCAGCCTTGTATCTGGCCCCCAGCCTGGTATCTGGCCCCCAGCCTGGTATCTGACCCCCAGCCTGGTATCTGGCCCCCAGCCTGGTATCTGGCCCCCAGCGTGGTATCTGGGCCCCAGCCTGGTATCTGGCCCCCAGCCCGCTATCTGATGGTGTCTGGCCCCCAGCCTGGTATCTGGCCCCCCAGCGTGGTATCTGGCCCCCAGCCTGGTATCTTGCCCCCAGCCTGGTATCTGGCCCCCCAGCTTGGTATCTGGCCCCCAGCGTGGTATCCGGCCCCCCAGCCTGGTATCTGGCCCCCAGCCTGGTATCCGGCCCCCCAGCCTGGTATCTGGCCCCCAGCCTGGTATCTGATGGTATCTGGCCCCCAGCGTGGTATCTGGCCCCCCAGCGTGGTATCTGGCCCCCAGCCTGGTATCTGGCCCCCCAGCGTGGTATCTGGCCCCCAGCCTGCTATCTGGCCCCCAGCCCGCTATCTGATGGTATCTGGCCCCCAGCCTGGTATCTGGCCCCCAGCGTGGTATCTGACCCCCCAGCCTGGTATCTGACCCCCAGCCTGGTATCTGGCCCCCTAGCCTGGTATCTGGCCCCCAGCGTGGTATCTGGCCCCCAGCCCGCTATCTGATGGTATCTGGCCCCCAGCCTGGTATCTGGCCCCCCAGCGTGGTATCTGGCCCCCAGCCTGGTATCTGGCCCCCAGCCCGCTATCTGATGGTATCTGGCCCCCAGCCTGGTATCTGATGGTATCTGGCCCCCAGCCTGGTATCTGGCCCCCAGCCCGCTATCTGATGGTATCTGGCCCCCAGCCCGCTATCTGATGGTATCTGGCCCCCAGCCTGGTATCTGGCCCCCCAGCGTGGTATCTGGCCCCCAGCCTGGTATCTGGCCCCCCAGCCTGGTATCTGGCCCCCAGCGTGGTATCTGACCCCCCAGCCTGGTATCTGACCCCCAGCCTGGTATCTGGCCCCCTAGCCTGGTATCTGGCCCCCAGCGTGGTATCTGACCCCCCAGCCTGGTATCTGGCCCCCTAGCCTGGTATCTGGCCCCCAGCGTGGTATCTGACCCCCCAGCACGGTATCTGGCCCCCAGCCTGGTATCTGACCCCCAGCCTGGTATCTGGCCCCCTAGCCTGGTATCTGGCCCCCAGCGTGGTATCTGACCCCCCAGCACGGTATCTTGCCCCCAGCCTGGTATCTGACCCCCAGCCTGGTATCTGGCCCCCTAGCCTGGTATCTGGCCCCCAGCCCGCTATCTGATGGTATCTGGCCCCCAGCCTGGTATCTGGCCCCCTAGCCTGGTTTCTGGCCCCCAACGTTGTATCTGGGCCCCAAGCCTGGTATCTGGCCCCCCAGCCTTGTATCTTGCCCCCAGCGTGGTATCTGGGCCTACCAGCCTGGTATCTGGCCCCCAGCCTGGTATCTGGCCCCCAGCCCGCTATCTGATGGTATCTGCCCCCAGCCTGGTATCTGGCCCCCCAGCGTGGTATCTGGCCCCCCAGTCTGGTATTTGGCCCCCAGCGTGGTATCTGGCCCCCAGCCTGGTATCTGACCCCCAGCCCGGTATCTGGCCCCCAGCGTGGTATCCGGCCCCCCAGCCTGGTATCTGACCCCCAGCCTGGTATCCGGCCCCCAGCCTAGTATCTGACCCCCAGCCTGGTATCCGGCCCCCAGCCTGGTATCTGACCCCCAGCCTGGTATCCGGCCCCCAGCCTGGTATCTGGCCCCCAGCGTGGTATCCGGCCCCCCAGCCTGGTATCTGACCCCCAGCCTGGTATCTGGCCCCCCAGTCTGGTATCTGACCCCCAGCCTGGTATCTGGCCCCCCAGTCTGGTATCTGGCCCCCCAGTCTGGTATTTGGCCCCCAGCGTGGTATCTGGCCCCCAGCCTGGTATCTGACCCCCAGCCCGGTATCTGGCCCCCAGCGTGGTATCCGGCCCCCCAGCCTGGTATCTGACCCCCAGCCTGGTATCCGGCCCCCAGCCTGGTATCTGACCCCCAGCCTGGTATCTGGCCCCCAGCATGGTATCTGGCCCCCAGCGTGGTATCCGGCCCCCCAGCCTGGTATCTGACCCCCAGCCTGGTATCTGGCCCCCAGCCTGGTATCTGACCCCCAGCCTGGTATCTGGCCCCCTAGCCTGGTATCTGACCCCCAGCCCGCTATCTGATGGTATCTGGCCCCCAGCCTGGTTTCTGGCCCCCTAGCCTGGTATCTGGCCCCCAGCCCGCTATCTGATGGTATCTGGCCCCCAGCCTGGTATCTGGCCCCCTAGCCTGGTTTCTGGCCCCCAACGTTGTATCTGGGCCCCAAGCCTGGTATCTGGCCCCCCAGCCTTGTATCTTGCCCCCAGCGTGGTATCTGGGCCCACCAGCCTGGTATCTGGCCCCCAGCCTGGTATCTGGCCCCCAGCCCGCTATCTGATGGTATCTGCCCCCAGCCTGGTATCTGGCCCCCCAGCGTGGTATCTGGCCCCCCAGTCTGGTATTTGGCCCCCAGCGTGGTATCTGGCCCCCAGCCTGGTATCTGACCCCCAGCCCGGTATCTGGCCCCCAGCGTGGTATCCGGCCCCCCAGCCTGGTATCTGACCCCCAGCCTGGTATCCGGCCCCCAGCCTAGTATCTGACCCCCAGCCTGGTATCCGGCCCCCAGCCTGGTATCTGACCCCCAGCCTGGTATCCGGCCCCCAGCCTGGTATCTGGCCCCCAGCGTGGTATCCGGCCCCCCAGCCTGGTATCTGACCCCCAGCCTGGTATCTGACCCCCAGCCTGGTATCTGGCCCCCCAGTCTG
Organism: Telmatherina bonti; assembly: GCF_933228915.1. Taxonomy (NCBI): domain Eukaryota; kingdom Metazoa; phylum Chordata; class Actinopteri; order Atheriniformes; family Telmatherinidae; genus Telmatherina; species Telmatherina bonti. Next base: position 43,259,110 of record NC_136621.1, on the reverse strand, counting down.
GTATCTGACCCCCAGCCTGGTATCTGGCCCCCCAGTCTGGTATCTGGCCCCCCAGTCTGGTATTTGGCCCCCAGCGTGGTATCTGGCCCCCAGCCTGGTATCTGACCCCCAGCCCGGTATCTGGCCCCCAGCGTGGTATCCGGCCCCCCAGCCTGGTATCTGACCCCCAGCCTGGTATCCGGCCCCCAGCCTGGTATCTGACCCCCAGCCTGGTATCCGGCCCCCAGCCTGGTATCTGACCCCCAGCCTGGTATCTGGCCCCCAGCATGGTATCTGGCCCCCAGCGTGGTATCCGGCCCCCCAGCCTGGTATCTGACCCCCAGCCTGGTATCTGGCCCCCAGCCTGGTATCTGACCCCCAGCCTGGTATCTGGCCCCCTAGCCTGGTATCTGGCCCCCAGCCCGCTATCTGATGGTATCTGCCCCCCAGCCTGGTATCTGGCCCCCTAGCCTGGTTTCTGGCCCCCAGCGTGGTATCTTGGCCCCCAGCCTGGTATCTGGCCCCCCAGCCTTGTATCTGGCCCCCAGCGTGGTATCCGGCCCCCCAGCCTGGTATCTGACCCCCAGCCTGGTATCCGACCCCCAGCCTGGTATCCGGCCCCCAGCCTGGTATCTGACCCCCAGCCTGGTATCTGGCCCCCAGCATGGTATCTGGCCCCCAGCGTGGTATCCGGCCCCCCAGCCTGGTATCTGACCCCCAGCCTGGTATCCGGCCCCCAGCCTGGTATCCGACCCCCAGCCTGGTATCCGGCCCCCAGCCTGGTATCTGACCCCCAGCCTGGTATCTGGCCCCCAGCCTGGTATCTGATGGTATCTAGCCCCCAGCCCGGTATCTGTCCCCCAGCCTGGTATCTGACCCCCAGCCTGGTATCCGGCCCCCAGCCTGGTATCTGACCCCCAGCCTGGTATCTGGCCCCCAGCCTGGTATCTGATGGTATCTGGCCCCCAGCGTGGTATCTGGGCCCCCAGCCTGGTATCTGTCCCCCCAGCCTTGTATCTGGCCCCCAGCGTGGTATCTGGGCCCACCAGCCTGGTATCTGGCCCCCAGCCTGGTATCTGGCCCCCAGCCCGCTATCTGATGGTGTCTGGCCCCCAGCCTGGTATCTGGCCCCCCAGCGTGGTATCTGGCCCCCAGCCTGGTATCTTGCCCCCAGCCTGGTATCTGGCCCCCCAGCTTGGTATCTGGCCCCCAGCGTGGTATCTGGCCCCCCAGCCTGGTATCTGGCCCCCAGCCTGGTATCCGGCCCCCCAGCCTGGTATCTGGCCCCCAGCCTGGTATCTGATGGTATCTGGCCCCCAGCGTGGTATCTGGCCCCCCAGCGTGGTATCTGGCCCCCAGCCTGGTATCTGGCCCCCAGCCTGGTATCTGGCCCCCAGCCCGCTATCTGATGGTATCTGGCCCCCAGCCTGGTATCTGGCCCCCAGCGTGGTATCTGACCCCCCAGCCTGGTATCTGACCCCCAGCCTGGTATCTGGCCCCCTAGCCTGGTATCTGGCCCCCAGCGTGGTATCTGGCCCCCAGCCCGCTATCTGATGGTATCTGGCCCCCAGCCTGGTATCTGGCCCCCCAGCGTGGTATCTGGCCCCCAGCCTGGTATCTGGCCCCCAGCCCGCTATCTGATGGTATCTGGCCCCCAGCCTGGTATCTGATGGTATCTGGCCCCCAGCCTGGTATCTGGCCCCCAGCCCGCTATCTGATGGTATCTGGCCCCCAGCCCGCTATCTGATGGTATCTGGCCCCCAACCTGGTATCTGGCCCCCCAGCGTGGTATCTGGCCCCCAGCCTGGTATCTGGCCCCCCAGCCTGGTATCTGGCCCCCAGCGTGGTATCTGACCCCCCAGCCTGGTATCTGACCCCCAGCCTGGTATCTGGCCCCCTAGCCTGGTCTCTGGCCCCCAGCGTGGTATCTGACCCCCCAGCCTGGTATCTGGCCCCCCAGCGTGGTATCTGGCCCCCAGCCTGGTATCTGGCCCCCAGCCCGCTATCTGATGGTATCTGGCCCCCAGCCTGGTATCTGATGGTATCTGGCCCCCAGCCTGGTATCTGGCCCCCAGCCCGCTATCTGATGGTATCTGGCCCCCAACCTGGTATCTGGCCCCCCAGCGTGGTATCTGGCCCCCAGCCTGGTATCTGGCCCCCCAGCCTGGTATCTGGCCCCCAGCGTGGTATCTGACCCCCCAGCCTGGTATCTGACCCCCAGCCTGGTATCTGGCCCCCTAGCCTGGTCTCTGGCCCCCAGCGTGGTATCTGACCCCCCAGCCTGGTATCTGGCCCCCCAGCGTGGTATCTGGCCCCCAGCCTGGTATCTGGCCCCCAGCCCGCTATCTGATGGTATCTGGCCCCCAGCCTGGTATCTGATGGTATCTGGCCCCCAGCCTGGTATCTGGCCCCCCAGCGTGGTATCTGGCCCCCAGCCTGGTATCTGGCCCCCCAGCCTGGTATCTGGCCCCCAGCGTGGTATCTGACCCCCCAGCCTGGTATCTGACCCCCAGCCTGGTATCTGGCCCCCTAGCCTGGTATCTGGCCCCCAGCGTGGAATCTGACCCCCCAGCACGGTATCTGGCCCCAAGCCTGGTATCTGACCCCCAGCCTGGTATCTGGCCCCCTAGCCTGGTATCTGGCCCCCAGCGTGGTATCTGACCCCCCAGCACGGTATCTTGCCCCCAGCCTGGTATCTGACCCCCAGCCTGGTATCTGGCCCCCTAGCCTGGTATCTGGCCCCCAGCCCGCTATCTGATGGTATCTGGCCCCCAGCCTGGTATCTGGCCCCCTAGCCTGGTTTCTGGCCCCCAACGTTGTATCTGGGCCCCCAGCCTGGTATCTGGCCCCCCAGCCTTGTATCTTGCCCCCAGCGTGGTATCTGGGCCCACCAGCCTGGTATCTGGCCCCCAGCCCGCTATCTGATGGTATCTGCCCCCAGCCTGGTATCTGGCCCCCCAGCGTGGTATCTGGCTCCCCAGTCTGGTATTTGGCCCCCAGCGTGGTATCTGGCCCCCAGCCTGGTATCTGACCCCCAGCCCGGTATCTGGCCCCCAGCGTGGTATCCGGCCCCCCAGCCTGGTATCTGACCCCCAGCCTGGTATCCGGCCCCCAGCCTGGTATCTGACCCCCAGCCTGGTATCCGGCCCCCAGCCTGGTATCTGGCCCCCAGCGTGGTATCCGGCCCCCCAGCCTGGTATCTGACCCCCAGCCTGGTATCTGACCCCCAGCCTGGTATCTGGCCCCCCAGTCTGGTATCTGACCCCCAGCCTGGTATCTGGCCCCCCAGTCTGGTATCTGGCCCCCCAGTCTGGTATTTGGCCCCCAGCGTGGTATCTGGCCCCCAGCCTGGTATCTGACCCCCAGCCCGGTATCTGGCCCCCAGCGTGGTATCCGGCCCCCCAGCCTGGTATCTGACCCCCAGCCTGGTATCCGGCCCCCAGCCTGGTATCTGACCCCCAGCCTGGTATCCGGCCCCCAGCCTGGTATCTGACCCCCAGCCTGGTATCTGGCCCCCAGCATGGTATCTGGCCCCCAGCGTGGTATCCGGCCCCCCAGCCTGGTATCTGACCCCCAGCCTGGTATCTGGCCCCCAGCCTGGTATCTGACCCCCAGCCTGGTATCTGGCCCCCTAGCCTGGTATCTGGCCCCCAGCCCGCTATCTGATGGTATCTGGCCCCCAGCCTGGTATCTGGCCCCCTAGCCTGGTTTCTGGCCCCAGCGTGGTATCTGGGCCCCCAGCCTGGTATCTGGCCCCCCAGCCTTGTATCTGGCCCCCAGCGTGGTATCTGGCCCCCCAGCCTTTTATCTGGCCCCCAGCGTGGTATCTGGGCCCACCAGCCTGGTATCTGGCCCCCAGCCCGCTATCTGATGGTATCTGGCCCCCAGCCTGGTATCTGGCCCCCAGCCTTGTATCTGGCCCCCAGCATGGTATCTGGCCCCCCAGCCTTTTATCTGGCCCCCAGCGTGGTATCTGGGCCCACCAGCCTGGTATCTGGCCCCCCAGCCTTGTATCTGGCCCCCAGCGTGGTATCTGGCCCCCCAGCCTTGTATCTGGCCCCCAGCGTGGTATCTGGCCCCCCAGCCTTTTATCTGGCCCCCAGCGTGGTATCTGGCCCCCCAGCCTTTTATCTGGCCCCCAGCGTGGTATCTGGGCCCACCAGCCTGGTATCTGGCCCCCAGCCCGCTATCTGATGGTATCTGGGCCCCCAGCCTGGTATCTGGCCCCCCAGCCTTGTATCTGGCCCCCAGCGTGGTATCTGGCCCCCCAGCCTTTTATCTGGCCCCCAGCGTGGTATCTGGGCCCACCAGCCTGGTATCTGGCCCCCAGCCCGCTATCTGATGGTATCTGGCCCCCTAGCCTGGTTTCTGGCCCCCAGCGTGGTATCTGGGCCCCCAGCCTGGTATCTGGCCCCCCAGCCTTGTATCTGGCCCCCAGCCTGGTATCTGGCCCCCCAGCCTTTTATCTGGCCCCCAGCGTGGTATCTGGGCCCACCAGCCTGGTATCTGGCCCCCAGCCTGGTATCTGGCCCCCAGCCCGCTATCTGATGGTATCTGGCCCCCAGCCTGGTATCTGGCCCCCAGCGTAGTATCTGGGCCCCCAGCCTGGTATCTGGCCCCCCGGCCTTGTATCTGGCCCCCAGCGTGGTATCTGACCCCCCAGCACGGTATCTGGCCCCCAGCCTGGTATCCGGCCCCCAGCCTGGTATCTGGCCCCCAGCCTGGTATCTGACCCCCAGCCTGGTATCTGACCCCCAGCCTGGTATCCGACCCCCAGCGTGGTATCTGACCCCCAGCCTGGTATCCGGCCCCCAGCCTGGTATCTGACCCCCAGCCTGGTATCTGGCCCCCAGCATGGTATCTGGCCCCCAGCCTGGTATCTGGCCCCCCAGCCTTGTATCTGGCCCCCAGCGTGGTATCTGACCCCCCAGCACGGTATCTGGCCCCCAGCCTGGTATCCGGCCCCCAGCCTGGTATCTGACCCCCAGCCTGGTATCTGGCCCCCAGCCTGGTATCTGACCCCCAGCCCGGTATCTGACCCCCAGCCCGGTATCTGGCCCCCAGCGTGGTATCCGGCCCCCCAGCCTGGTATCTGACCCCCAGCCTGGTATCCGGCCCCCAGCCTGGTATCCGACCCCCAGCCTGGTATCCGGCCCCCAGCCTGGTATCCGACCCCCAGCCTGGTATCTGGCCCCCAGCATGGTATCTGGCCCCCAGCCTGGTATCTGACCCCCAGCCCGGTATCTGGCCCCCAGCGTGGTATCCGGCCCCCCAGCCTGGTATCTGACCCCCAGCCTGGTATCCGGCCCCCAGCCTGGTATCCGACCCCCAGCCTGGTATCCGGCCCCCAGCCTGGTATCTGACCCCCAGCCTGGTATCTGGCCCCCAGCATGGTATCTGGCCCCCAGCGTGGTATCCGGCCCCCCAGCCTGGTATCTGACCCCCAGCCTGGTATCCGGCCCCCAGCCTGGTATCCGACCCCCAGCGTGGTATCTGGGCCCCCAGCCTGGTATCTGGCCCCCCAGCCTTGTATCTGGCCCCCAGCGTGGTATCTGGCCCCCCAGCCTTTTATCTGGCCCCCAGCGTGGTATCTGGGCCCACCAGCCTGGTATCTGGCCCCCAGCCCGCTATCTGATGGTATCTGGCCCCCAGCCTGGTATCTGGCCCCCTAGCCTGGTTTCTGGCCCCCAGCGTGGTATCTGGGCCCCCAGCCTGGTATCTGGCCCCCCAGCCTTGTATCTGGCCCCCAGCCTGGTATCTGGCCCCCCAGCCTTTTATCTGGCCCCCAGCGTGGTATCTGGGCCCACCAGCCTGGTATCTGGCCCCCAGCCTGGTATCTGGCCCCCAGCCCGCTATCTGATGGTATCTGGCCCCCAGCCTGGTATCTGGCCCCCAGCGTAGTATCTGGGCCCCCAGCCTGGTATCTGGCCCCCCGGCCTTGTATCTGGCCCCCAGCGTGGTATCTGACCCCCCAGCACGGTATCTGGCCCCCAGCCTGGTATCCGGCCCCCAGCCTGGTATCTGACCCCCAGCCTGGTATCTGGCCCCCAGCATGGTATCTGGCCCCCAGCCTGGTATCTGACCCCCAGCCCGGTATCTGGCCCCCAGCGTGGTATCCTGCCCCCCAGCCTGTTATCTGACCCCCAGCCTGGTATCCGGCCCCCAGCCTGGTATCTGACCCCCAGCCTGGTATCTGACCCCCAGCCTGGTATCCGACCCCCAGCGTGGTATCTGACCCCCAGCCTGGTATCCGGCCCCCAGCCTGGTATCTGACCCCCAGCCTGGTATCTGGCCCCCAGCATGGTATCTGGCCCCCAGCCTGGTATCTGGCCCCCCAGCCTTGTATCTGGCCCCCAGCGTGGTATCTGACCCCCCAGCACGGTATCTGGCCCCCAGCCTGGTATCCGGCCCCCAGCCTGGTATCTGACCCCCAGCCTGGTATCTGGCCCCCAGCATGGTATCTGGCCCCCAGACTGGTATCTGACCCCCAGCCCGGTATCTGGCCCCCAGCGTGGTATCCGGCCCCCCAGCCTGGTATCCGACCCCCAGCCTGGTATCCGGCCCCCAGCCTGGTATCCGACCCCCAGCCTGGTATCCGGCCCCCAGCCTGGTATCCGACCCCCAGCCTGGTATCCGGCCCCCAGCCTGGTATCTGGCCCCCAGCATGGTATCTGGCCCCCAGCCTGGTATCTGACCCCCAGCCCGGTATCTGGCCCCCAGCGTGGTATCCGGCCCCCCAGCCTGGTATCTGACCCCCAGCCTGGTATCCGGCCCCCAGCCTGGTATCCGACCCCCAGCCTGGTATCCGGCCCCCAGCCTGGTATCTGACCCCCAGCCTGGTATCTGGCCCCCAGCATGGTATCTGGCCTCCAGCGATGTATCCGGCCCCCCAGCCTGGTATCTGACCCCCAGCCTGGTATCCGGCCCCCAGCCTGGTATCCGACCCCCAGCCTGGTATCCGGCCCCCAGCCTGGTATCTGACCCCCAGCCTGGTATCTGGCCCCCAGCCTGGTATCTGATGGTATCTGGCCCCCAGCCTGGTATCTGGCCCCCAGCCTGGTATCTAGCCCCCAGCCCGGTATCTGTCCCCCAGCCTGGTATCTGACCCCCAGCCTGGTATCTGGCCCCCAGCCTGGTATCTGACCCCCAGCCTGGTATCTGGCCCCCTAGCCTGGTATCTGGCCCCCAGCCCGCTATCTGATGGTATCTGGCCCCAAGCCTGGTATCTGACCCCCCCAGCCTGGTATCTGGGCCCCCAGCCTGGTATCTGACCCCCAGCCTGGTATCTGACCCCCCCAGCCTGGTATCTGGGCCCCCGGCCTGGTATCTGGCCCCCTAGCCTGGTATCTGGCCCCCAGCCCGCTATCTGATGGTATCTGGCCCCCAGCCTGGTATCTGGCCCCCTAGCCTGGTTTCTGGCCCCCAGCGTGGTATCTGGGACCCCGGCCTGGTATCTGGCCCCCTAGCCTGGTATCTGGCCCCCAGCCCGCTATCTGATGGTATCTGGCCCCCAGCCTGGTATCTGGCCCCCTAGCCTGGTTTCTGGCCCCCAGCGTGGTATCTGGGCCCCCAGCCTGGTATCTGACCCCCCCAGCCTGGTATCTGGGCCCCCAGCCTGGTATCTGACCCCCAGCCTGGTATCTGACCCCCCCAGCCTGGTATCTGGGCCCCCGGCCTGGTATCTGGCCCCCTAGCCTGGTATCTGGCCCCCAGCCCGCTATCTGATGGTATCTGCCCCCGCCTGGTATCTGGCCCCCCAGCGTGGTATCTGGCCCCCAGCCTGGTATCTGGCCCCCCAGCCTTGTATCTGGCCCCCAGCGTGGTATCCAGCCCCCCAGCCTGGTATCTGGCCCCCAGCCTGGTATCCGGCCCCCCAGCCTGGTATCTGACCCCCAGCCTGGTATCTGGCCCCCCAGTCTGGTATTTGGCCCCCAGCGTGGTATCTGGCCCCCAGCCTGGTATCTGACCCCCAGCCCGGTATCTGGCCCCCAGCGTGGTATCCGGCCCCCCAGCCTGGTATCTGACCCCCAGCCTGGTATCCGGCCCCCAGCCTGGTATCTGACCGCCAGCCTGGTATCCGGCCCCCAGCCTGGTATCTGACCCCCAGCCTGGTATCTGGCCCCCAGCATGGTATCTGGCCCCCAGCGTGGTATCCGGCCCCCCAGCCTGGTATCTGACCCCCAGCCTGGTATCTGGCCCCCAGCCTGGTATCTGACCCCCAGCCTGGTATCTGGCCCCCTAGCCTGGTATCTGGCCCCCAGCCCGCTATCTGATGGTATCTGGCCCCCAGCCTGGTATCTGGCCCCCTAGCCTGGTTTCTGGCCCCCAGCGTGGTATCTGGGCCCCCAGCCTGGTATCTGGCCCCCCAGCCTTGTATCTGGCCCCCAGCGTGGTATCTGGGCCCACCAGCCTGGTATCTGGCCCCCAGCCTGGTATCCGGCCCCCCAGCCTGGTATCTGGCCCCCAGCCCGCTATCTGATGGTATCTGCCCCCAGCCTGGTATCTGGCCCCCCAGCGTGTTATCTGGCCCCCAGCGTGGTTTCTGGCCCCCAGCCCGCTATCTGATGGTATCTGGCCCCCAGCCTGGTATCTGGCCCCCAGCGTGGTATCTGACCCCCTAGCCTGGTTTCTGGCCCCCAGCGTGGTATCTGGGCCCCCAGCCTGGTATCTGACCCCCCCAGCCTGGTATCTGGGCCCCCAGCCTGGTATCTGACCCCCAGCCTGGTATCTGACCCCCCCAGCCTGGTATCTGGGCCCCCGGCCTGGTATCTGGCCCCCTAGCCTGGTATCTGGCCCCCAGCCCGCTATCTGATGGTATCTGCCCCCGCCTGGTATCTGGCCCCCCAGCGTGGTATCTGGCCCCCAGCCTGGTATCTGGCCCCCCAGCCTTGTATCTGGCCCCCAGCGTGGTATCCAGCCCCCCAGCCTGGTATCTGGCCCCCAGCCTGGTATCTGACCCCCAGCCTGGTATCTGGCCCCCCAGTCTGGTATTTGGCCCCCAGCGTGGTATCTGGCCCCCAGCCTGGTATCTGACCCCAAGCCCGGTATCTGGCCCCCAGCGTGGTATCCGGCCCCCCAGCCTGGTATCTGACCCCCAGCCTGGTATCCGGCCCCCAGCCTGGTATCTGACCGCCAGCCTGGTATCCGGCCCCCAGCCTGGTATCTGACCCCCAGCCTGGTATCTGGCCCCCAGCATGGTATCTGGCCCCCAGCGTGGTATCCGGCCCCCCAGCCTGGTATCTGACCCCCAGCCTGGTATCTGGCCCCCAGCCTGGTATCTGACCCCCAGCCTGGTATCTGGCCCCCTAGCCTGGTATCTGGCCCCCAGCCCGCTATCTGATGGTATCTGGCCCCCAGCCTGGTATCTGGGCCCACCAGCCTGGTATCTGGCCCCCAGCCTGGTATCCGGCCCCCCAGCCTGGTATCTGGCCCCCAGCCCGCTATCTGATGGTATCTGCCCCCAGCCTGGTATCTGGCCCCCCAGCGTGTTATCTGGCCCCCAGCTTGGTTTCTGGCCCCCAGCCCGCTATCTGATGGTATCTGGCCCCCAGCCTGGTATCTGGCCCCCAGCGTGGTATCTGACCCCCCAGCCTGGTATCTGACCCCCAGCCTGGTATCTGACCCCCCAGCCTGGTATCTGGCCCCCTAGCCTGGTATCTGGCCCCCAGCCTGGTATCTGGCCCCCAGCGTGGTATCTGACCCCCCAGCACGGTATCTGGCCCCCAGCCTGGTATCTGACCCCCAGCCTGGTATCTGGCCCCCTAGCCTGGTATCTGGCCCCCAGCCCGCTATCTGATGGTATCTGGCCCCCAGCCTGGTATCTGGCCCCCTAGCCTGGTTTCTGGCCCCCAGCGTAGTATCTGGGCCCCCAGCCTGGTATCTGGCCCCCCAGCCTTGTATCTGGCCCCCAGCGTGGTATCTGACCCCCCAGCACGGTATCTGGCCCCCAGCCTGGTATCCGGCCCCCAGCCTGGTATCTGACCCCCAGCCTGGTATCTGGCCCCCAGCATGGTATCTGGCCCCCAGCCTGGTATCTGACCCCCAGCCCGGTATCTGGCCCCCAGCGTGGTATCCGGCCCCCCAGCCTGGTATCTGACCCCCAGCCTTGTATCCGGCCCCCAGCCTGGTATCCGACCCCCAGCCTGGTATCCGGCCCCCAGCCTGGTATCTGACCCCCAGCCTGGTATCTGGCCCCCAGCATGGTATCTGGCCCCCAGCCTGGTATCTGGCCCCCTAGCCTGGTATCTGGCCCCCAGCCCGCTATCTGATGGTATCTGGCCCCCAGCCTGGTATCTGGCCCCCTAGCCTGGTTTCTGGCCCCCAGCGTGGTATCTGGGCCCCCAGCCTGGTATCTGGCCCCCCAGCCTTGTATCTGGCCCCCAGCGTGGTATCTGGGCCCACCAGCCTGGTATCTGGCCCCCAGCCTGGTATCTGGCCCCCAGCCCGCTATCTGATGGTATCTGCCCCCAGCCTGGTATCTGGCCCCCCAGCGTGTTATCTGGCCCCCAGCCTGGTATCTGGCCCCCAGCCCGCTATCTGATGGTATCTGGCCCCCAGCCTGGTATCTGGCCCCCAGCGTGGTATCTGACCCCCCAGCCTGGTATCTGACCCCCAGCCTGGTATCTGACCCCCCAGCCTGGTATCTGGCCCCCTAGCCTGGTATCTGGCCCCCAGCCTGGTATCTGGCCCCCAGCGTGGTATCTGACCCCCCAGCACGGTATCTGGCCCCCAGCCTGGTATCTGACCCCCAGCCTGGTATCTGGCCCCCTAGCCTGGTATCTGGCCCCCAGCCCGCTATCTGATGGTATCTGGCCCCCAGCCTGGTATCTGGCCCCCTAGCCTGGTTTCTGGCCCCCAGCGTAGTATCTGGGCCCCCAGCCTGGTATCTGGCCCCCCAGCCTTGTATCTGGCCCCCAGCGTGGTATCTGACCCCCCAGCACGGTATCTGGCCCCCAGCCTGGTATCCGGCCCCCAGCCTGGTATCTGACCCCCAGCCTGGTATCTGGCCCCCAGCATGGTATCTGGCCCCCAGCGTGGTATCTGACCCCCAGCCCGGTATCTGGCCCCCAGCGTGGTATCCGGCCCCCCAGCCTGGTATCTGACCCCCAGCCTTGTATCCGGCCCCCAGCCTGGTATCCGACCCCCAGCCTGGTATCCGGCCCCCAGCCTGGTATCTGACCCCCAGCCTGGTATCTGGCCCCCAGCATGGTATCTGGCCCCCAGCATGGTATCTGGCCCCCAGCGTGGTATCCGGCCCCCCAGCCTGGTATCTGACCCCCAGCCTGGTATCTGGCCCCCAGCCTGGTATCTGGCCCCCAGCATGGTATCTGGCCCCCAGCGTGGTATCCGGCCCCCCAGCCTGGTATCTGACCCCCAGCCTGGTATCTAGCCCCCAGCCCGGTATCTGGCCCCCAGCCTGGTATCTGATGGTATCTGGCCCCCAACCTGGTATCTGACCCCCAGCCTGGTATCCGGCCCCCAGCCTGGTATCTGACCCCCAGCCTGGTATCTGGCCCCCAGCGTTGTATCCGGCCCCCCAGCCTGGTATCTGACCCCCAGCCTGGTATCTGGCCCCCAGCCTGGTATCTGACCCCCCCAGCCTGGTATCTGACCCCCAGCCAGGAATCTGGGCCCCCAGCCTGGTATCTGACCCCCAGCCTGGTATCTGACCCCCCCAGCCTGGTATCTGGGCCCCCAGCCTGGTATCTGACCCCCAGCCTGGTATCTGACCCCCCCAGCCTGGTATCTGGGCCCCCAGCCTGGTATCTGGCCCCCTAGCCTGGTATCTGGCCCCCAGCCCGCTATCTGATGGTATCTGGCCCCCAGCCTGGTATCTGGGCCCCCTAGCCTGGTTTCTGGCCCCCAGCGTGGTATCTGGGCCCCCAGCCTGGTATCTGGCCCCCCAGCCTTGTATCTGGCCCCCAGCCTGGTATCTGGCCCCCCGCCCGCTATCTGATGGTATCTGCCCCCAGCCTGGTATCTGGCCCCCCAGCGTGGTATCCAGCCCCCCAGCCTGGTATCTGGCCCCCAGCCTGGTATCCGGCCCCCAGCCTGGTATCTGACCCCCAGCCTGGTATCTGGCCCCCCAGTCTGGTATTTGGCCCCCAGCGTGGTATCTGGCCCCCAGCGTGGTATCTGGCCCCCAGCCTGGTATCTGACCCCCAGCCCGGTATCTGGCCCCCAGCGTGGTATCCGGCCCCCAGCCTGGTATTTGACCCCCAGCCTGGTATCCGGCCCCCAGCCTGGTATCTGACCGCCAGCCTGGTATCCGGCCCCCAGCCTGGTATCTGACCCCCAGCCTGGTATCTGGCCCCCAGCATGGTATCTGGCCCCCAGCGTGGTATCTGACCCCCAGCCTGGTATCTGGCCCCCAGCCTGGTATCTGACCCCCAGCCTGGTATCTGGCCTCCTAGCCTGGTATCTGGCCCCCAGCGTGGTATCTGGGCCCCCAGCCTGGTATCTGGCCCCCCAGCCTGGTATCTGGCCCCCAGCGTGGTATCTGGCCCCCTTGCCTGGTTTCTGGCCCCCAGCGTGGTATCTGGGCCCCCAGCCTGGTATCTGGCCCCCCAGCCTGGTATCTGGCCCCCAGCGTGGTATCTGGGCCCACCAGCCTGGTATCTGGCCCCCAGCCTGGTATCTGGCCCCCAGCCCGCTATCTGATGGTATCTGCCCCCAGCCTGGTATCTGGCCCCCCAGCGTGTTATCTGGCCCCCAGCCTGGTATCTTGCCCCCAGCCCGCTATCTGATGGTATCTGGCCCCCAGCCTGGTATCTGGCCCCCAGCGTGGTATCTGACCCCCCAGCCTGGTATCTGACCCCCAGCCTGGTATCTGACCCCCCAGCCTGGTATCTGGCCCCCTAGCCTGGTATCTGGCCCCCAGCCTGGTATCTGGCCCCCAGCGTGGTATCTGACCCCCCAGCACGGTATATGGCCCCCAGCCTGGTATCTGACCCCCAGCCTGGTATCTGATGGTATCTGGCCCCCAGCCTGGTATCTGGCCCCCTAGCCTGGTTTCTGGCCCCCAGCGTAGTATCTGGGCCCCCAGCCTGGTATCAAGCCCCCCAGCCTTGTATCTGGCCCCCAGCGTGGTATCTGACCCCCCAGCACGGTATCTGGCCCCCAGCCTGGTATCCGGCCCCCAGCCTGGTATCTGACCCCCAGCCTGGTATCTGGCCCCCAGCATGGTATCTGGCCCCCAGCCTGGTATCTGACCCCCAGCCCGGTATCTGGCCCCCAGCGTGGTATCCGGCCCCCCAGCCTGGTATCTGACCCCCAGCCTTGTATCCGGCCCCCAGCCTGGTATCCGACCCCCAGCCTGGTATCCGGCCCCCAGCCTGGTATCCGACCCCCAGCCTGGTATCTGGCCCCCAGCATGGTATCTGGCCCCCAGCGTGGTATCCGGCCCCCCAGCCTGGTATCTGACCCCCAGCCTGGTATCTGGCCCCCAGCCCGGTATCTGGCCCCCAGCCTGGTATCTGATGGTATCTGGCCCCCAACCTGGTATCTGGCCCCCAGCCTGGTATCTGATGGTATCTGGCCCCCAACCTGGTATTTGGCCCCCAGCCTGGTATCTGACCCCCAGCCTGGTATCTGATGGTATCTGGCCCCCAACCTGGTATCTGGCCCCCAGCCTGGTATCTGATGGTATCTGGCCCCCAACCTGGTATCTGGCCCCCAGCCTGGTATCTGACCCCCAGCCTGGTATCTGGCCCCCAACCTGGTATCTGACCCCCAGCCTGGTATCTGGCCCCCAGCCTGGTATCTGGCCCCCAACCTGGTATCTGACCCCCAGCCTGGTATCTGGCCCCCAGCCTGGTATCTGGCCCCCAGCCCGCTATCTGATGGTATCTGGCCCCCCAGCCTGGTATCTGACCCCCCAGCCTGGTATCTGGCCCCCAGCCTGGTATCTGACCCCCAGCCTGGTATCTGGCCCCCAGCCCGCTATCTGATGGTATCCGGCCCCCCAGCGTGGTATCCGGCCCCCCAGCCTGGTATCTGACCCCCAGCCTGGTATCTGGGCCCCCAGCCTGGTATCTGACCCCCAGCGTGGTATCTGGGCCCCCAGCCTGGTATCTGACCCCCAGCGTGGTATCTGGTCCCCAGCCTGGTATCTGACCCCCAGCCTTGTATCTGACCCCCCCAGCCTGGTATCTGACCCCCAGCCTGGAATCTGGGCCCCCAGCCTGGTATCTGACCCCCCCAGCCTGGTATCTGGGCCCCCAGCCTGGTATCTGACCCCCAGCCTGGTATCTGACCCCCCCAGCCTGGTATCTGGGCCCCCAGCCTGGTATGTGACCCCCAGCCTGGTATCTGGCCCCCCAGCGTGGTATCCGGCCCCCCAGCCTGGTATCTGGGCCCCCAGCCTGGTATCTGACCCCCAGCCTGGTATCTGACCCCCCCAGCCTGGTATCCGGCCCCCAGCACGGTGTCTGGCCCCCAGCCTGGTATCTGACCCCCAGCCTTGTATCCGGCCCCCAGCCTGGTATCTGGCCCCCAGCCTGGTATCTGGCCCCCAGCGTGGTATCCGGCCCCCAGGATGGTATCCGGCCCCCCAGCCTGGTATCTGGCCCCCAGCCTGGTATCTGGCCCCCCAGCCCGGTATCTGGCCCCCAGCACGGTGTCTGGCCCCCAGCCTGGTATCTGACCCCCAGCCTTGTATCTGGCCCCCTAGCCTGGTATCTGGCCCCCAGCGTGGTATCTGACCCCCCAGCACGGTATCTGGCCCCCAGCCTGGTATCTGACCCCCAGCCTGGTATCTGGACCCCAGCCCGCTATCTGATGGTATCTGCCCCCAGCCTGGTATCTGGCCCCCCAGCGTGTTATCTGGCCCCCAGCCTGGTATCTTGCCCCCAGCCCGCTATCTGATGGTATCTGGCCCCCAGCCTGGTATCTGGCCCCCAGCGTGGTATCTGACCCCCCAGCCTGGTATCTGACCCCCAGCCTGGTATCTGACCCCCCAGCCTGGTATCTGGCCCCCTAGCCTGGTATCTGGCCCCCAGCCTGGTATCTGGCCCCCAGCGTGGTATCTGACCCCCCAGCACGGTATATGGCCCCCAGCCTGGTATCTGGCCCCCAGCCTGGTATCTGGCCCCCCAGCCCGGTATCTGGCCCCCAGCACGGTGTCTGGCCCCCAGCCTGGTATCTGACCCCCAGCCTTGTATCTGGCCCCCTAGCCTGGTATCTGGCCCCCAGCGTGGTATCTGACCCCCCAGCACGGTATCTGGCCCCCAGCCTGGTATCTGACCCCCAGCCTGGTATCTGGACCCCAGCCCGCTATCTGATGGTATCTGCCCCCAGCCTGGTATCTGGCCCCCCAGCGTGTTATCTGGCCCCCAGCCTGGTATCTTGCCCCCAGCCCGCTATCTGATGGTATCTGGCCCCCAGCCTGGTATCTGGCCCCCAGCGTGGTATCTGACCCCCCAGCCTGGTATCTGACCCCCAGCCTGGTATCTGACCCCCCAGCCTGGTATCTGGCCCCCTAGCCTGGTATCTGGCCCCCAGCCTGGTATCTGGCCCCCAGCGTGGTATCTGACCCCCCAGCACGGTATATGGCCCCCAGCCTGGTATCTGACCCCCAGCCTGGTATCTGATGGTATCTGACCCCCAGCCTGGTATCTGATGGTATCTGGCCCCCAACCTGGTATCTGGCCCCCAGCCTGGTATCTGATGGTATCTGGCCCCCAACCTGGTATCCGGCCCCCAGCACGGTGTCTGGCCCCCAGCCTGGTATCTGACCCCCAGCCTTGTATCCGGCCCCCAGCCTGGTATCTGGCCCCCAGCCTGGTATCTGGCCCCCAGCGTGGTATCCGGCCCCCAGGATGGTATCCGGCCCCCCAGCCTGGTATCTGGCCCCCAGCCTGGTATCTGGCCCCCCAGCCCGGTATCTGGCCCCCAGCACGGTGTCTGGCCCCCAGCCTGGTATCTGACCCCCAGCCTTGTATCTGGCCCCTTAGCCTGGTATCTGGCCCCCAGCGTGGTATCTGACCCCCCAGCACGGTATCTGGCCCCCAGCCTGGTATCTGACCCCCAGCCTGGTATCTGGACCCCAGCCCGCTATCTGATGGTATCTGCCCCCAGCCTGGTATCTGGCCCCCCAGCGTGTTATCTGGCCCCCAGCCTGGTATCTTGCCCCCAGCCCGCTATCTGATGGTATCTGGCCCCCAGCCTGGTATCTGGCCCCCTAGCCTGGTTTCTGGCCCCCAGCGTAGTATCTGGGCCCCCAGCCTGGTATCAAGCCCCCCAGCCTTGTATCTGGCCCCCAGCGTGGTATCTGACCCCCCAGCACGGTATCTGGCCCCCAGCCTGGTATCCGGCCCCCAGCCTGGTATCTGACCCCCAGCCTGGTATCTGGCCCCCAGCATGGTATCTGGCCCCCAGCCTGGTATCTGACCCCCAGCCCGGTATCTGGCCCCCAGCGTGGTATCCGGCCCCCCAGCCTGGTATCTGACCCCAAGCCTTGTATCCGGCCCCCAGCCTGGTATCCGACCCCCAGCCTGGTATCCGGCCCCCAGCCTGGTATCCGACCCCCAGCCTGGTATCTGGCCCCCAGCATGGTATCTGGCCCCCAGCGTGGTATCCGGCCCCCCAGCCTGGTATCTGACCCCCAGCCTGGTATCTGGCCCCCAGCCCGGTATCTGGCCCCCAGCCTGGTATCTGATGGTATCTGGCCCCCAACCTGGTATCTGGCCCCCAGCCTGGTATCTAATGGTATCTGGCCCCCAACCTGGTATTTGGCCCCCAGCCTGGTATCTGACCCCCAGCCTGGTATCTGATGGTATCTGGCCCCCAGCCCGGTATCTGGCCCCCAGCCTGGTATCTGATGGTATCTGGCCCCCAACCTGGTATCTGGCCCCCAGCCTGGTATCTGACCCCCAGCCTGGTATCTGGCCCCCAACCTGGTATCTGACCCCCAGCCTGGTATCTGGCCCCCAGCCTGGTATCTGGCCCCCAACCTGGTATCTGACCCCCAGCCTGGTATCTGGCCCCCAGCCTGGTATCTGGCCCCCAGCCCGCTATCTGATGGTATCTGGCCCCCCAGCCTGGTATCTGACCCCCCAGCCTGGTATCTGGCCCCCAGCCTGGTATCTGACCCCCAGCCTGGTATCTGGCCCCCAGCCCGCTATCTGATGGTATCCGGCCCCCCAGCGTGGTATCCGGCCCCCCAGCCTGGTATCTGACCCCCAGCCTGGTATCTGGGCCCCCAGCCTGGTATCTGACCCCCAGCGTGGTATCTGGGCCCCCAGCCTGGTATCTGACCCCCAGCGTGGTATCTGGTCCCCAGCCTGGTATCTGACCCCCAGCCTTGTATCTGACCCCCCCAGCCTGGTATCTGACCCCCAGCCTGGAATCTGGGCCCCCAGCCTGGTATCTGACCCCCCCAGCCTGGTATCTGGGCCCCCAGCCTGGTATCTGACCCCCAGCCTGGTATCTGACCCCCCCAGCCTGGTATCTGGGCCCCCAGCCTGGTATGTGACCCCCAGCCTGGTATCTGGCCCCCCAGCGTGGTATCCGGCCCCCCAGCCTGGTATCTGGGCCCCCAGCCTGGTATCTGACCCCCAGCCTGGTATCTGACCCCCCCAGCCTGGTATCCGGCCCCCAGCACGGTGTCTGGCCCCCAGCCTGGTATCTGACCCCCAGCCTTGTATCCGGCCCCCAGCCTGGTATCTGGCCCCCAGCCTGGTATCTGGCCCCCAGCGTGGTATCCGGCCCCCAGGATGGTATCCGGCCCCCCAGCCTGGTATCTGGCCCCCAGCCTGGTATCTGGCCCCCCAGCCCGGTATCTGGCCCCCAGCACGGTGTCTGGCCCCCAGCCTGGTATCTGACCCCCAGCCTTGTATCTGGCCCCCTAGCCTGGTATCTGGCCCCCAGCGTGGTATCTGACCCCCCAGCACGGTATCTGGCCCCCAGCCTGGTATCTGACCCCCAGCCTGGTATCTGGACCCCAGCCCGCTATCTGATGGTATCTGGCCCCCAGCCTGGTATCTGGCCCCCAGCGTGGTATCCAGCCCCCCAGCCTGGTATCTGGCCCCCAGCCTGGTATCCGGCCCCCCAGCGTGGTATCTGGCCCCCAGCCTGGTATCTGGCCCCAAGCGTGGTATCCAGCCCCCCAGCCTGGTATCTGGCCCCCAGCCTGGTATCTGGCCCCCAGCCTGGTATCTGATGGTATCTGGCCCCCCAGCCTGGTATCTGGCCCCCAGCCTGGTATCTAGCCCCCAGCCGTGTATCTGGCCCCCAGCCTGGTATCTGATGGTATCTGGCCCCCACCCTGGTATCTGGCCCCCAACCTGGTATCTGACCCCCAGCCTGGTATCTGGCCCCCAACCTGGTATCTGACCCCCAGCCTGGTATCTGGCCCCCAGCCTGGTATCTGGCCCCCAGCCCGCTATCTGATGGTATCTGGCCCCCCAGCCTGGTATCTGACCCCCCAGCCTGGTATCTGGCCCCCAGCCTGGTATCTGACCCCCAGCCTGGTATCTGACCCCCAGCGTGGTATCTGGGCCCCCAGCCTGGTATCTGACCCCCAGCGTGGTATCTGACCCCCAGCCTGGTATCTGACCCCCAGCCTGGTATCTGACCCCCCAGCCTGGTATCTGACCCCCAGCCTGGAATCTGGGCCCCCAGCCTGGTATCTGACCCCCCCAGCCTGGTATCTGGGCCCCCAGCCTGGTATCTGACCCCCAGCCTGGTATCTGACCCCCCCAGCCTGGTATCTGGGCCCCCAGCCTGGTATCTGACCCCCAGCCTGGTATCTGGCCCCCCAGCGTGGTATCCGGCCCCCCAGCCTGGTATCTGACCCCCAGCCTGGTATCTGACCCCCCCAGCCTGGTATCTGGGCCCCCAGCCTGGTATCTGACCCCCAGCCTGGTATCTGACCCCCAGCGTGGTATCTGGGCCCCCAGCCTGGTATCTGACCCCCAGCGTGGTATCTGGTCCCCAGCCTGGTATCTGACCCCCAGCCTGGTATCTGACCCCCCAGCCTGGTATCTGACCCCCAGCCTGGAATCTGGGCCCCCAGCCTGGTATCTGGGCCCCCAGCCTGGTATCTGACCCCCAGCCTGGTATCTGACCCCCCCAGCCTGGTATCTGGGCCCCCAGCCTGGTATCTGACCCCCAGCCTGGTATCTGGCCCCCCAGCGTGGTATCCGGCCCCCCAGCCTGGTATCTGGGCCCCCAGCCTGGTATCTGACCCCCAGCCTGGTATCTGACCCCCCCCAGCCTGGTATCGGGCCCCCAGCACGGTGTCTGTCCCCCAGCCTTGTATCCGGCCCCCAGCCTGGTATCTGGCCCCCAGCCTGGTATCCGGCCCCCCAGCCTGGTATCTGGCCCCCAGCCTGGTATCTGGCCCCCCAGCCTGGTATCTGGCCCCCAGCCTGGTATCTGGCCCCCCAGCGTGGTATCTGGCCCCCCAGCCCGGTATCTGGCCCCCAGCACGGTGTCTGGCCCCCAGCCTGGTATCTGGCCCCCAGCCTGGTATCTGGCCCCCAGCGTGGTATCTGACCCCCCAGCACGGTATCTGGCCCCCAGCCTGGTATCTGACCCCCAGCCTGGTATCTGGACCCCAGCCCGCTATCTGATGGTATCTGGCCCCCAGCCTGGTATCTGGCCCCCAGCCCGCTATCTGATGGTATCTGGCCCCCAGCCTGGTATCTGGCCCCCCAGCGTGGTATCTGGCCCCAAGCCTGGTATCTGGCCCCCCAGCCTGGTATCTGGCCCCCAGCGTGGTATCCAGCCCCCCAGCCTGGTATCTGGCCCCCAGCCTGGTATCTGGCCCCCAGCCCGCTATCTGATGGTATCTGGCCCCCAGCCTGGTATCTGGCCCCCTAGCCTGGTTTCTGGCCCCCAGCGTAGTATCTGGGCCCCCAGCCTGGTATCTGGCCCCACAGCCTTGTATCTGGCCCCCAGCGTGGTATCTGACCCCCCAGCACGGTATCTGGCCCCCAGCCTGGTATCCGGCCCCCAGCCTGGTATCTGACCCCCAGCCTGGTATCTGGCCCCCAGCATGGTATCTGGCCCCCAGCCTGGTATCTGACCCCCAGCCCGGTATCTGGCCCCCAGCGTGGTATCCGGCCCCCCAGCCTGGTATCTGACCCCCAGCCTGGTATCCGGCCCCCAGCCTGGTATCCGACCCCCAGCCTGGTATCCGGCCCCCAGCCTGGTATCTGACCCCCAGCCTGGTATCTGGCCCCCAGCATGGTATCTGGCCCCCAGCGTGGTATCCGGCCCCCCAGCCTGGTATCTGACCCCCAGCCTGGTATCTGGCCCCCAGCCTGGTATCTGATGGTATCTGGCCCCCAGCCTGGTATCTGGCCCCCAGCCTGGTATCTGGCCCCCAACCTGGTATCTGACCCCCAGCCTGGTATCTGGCCCCCAGCCTGGTATCTGGCCCCCAGCCCGCTATCTGATGGTATCTGGCCCCCCAGCCTGGTATCTGGCCCCCAGCGTGGTATCCGGCCCCCCAGCCTGGTATCTGACCCCCAGCCTGGTATCTGGCCCCCAGCCTGGTATCTGATGGTATCTGGCCCCCAGCCTGGTATCTGGCCCCCAGCCTGGTATCTAGCCCCCAGCCCGGTATCTGGCCCCCAGCCAGGTATCTGATGGTATCTGGCCCCCAACCTGGTATCTGGCCCCCAGCCTGGTATCTGGCCCCCCAACCTGGTATCTGACCCCCAGCCTGGTATCTGGCCCCCAGCCTGGTATCTGGCCCCCAACCTGGTATCTGACCCCGAGCCTGGTATCTGGCCCCCAGCCTGGTATCTGGCCCCCAGCCCGCTATCTGATGGTATCTGACCCCCCAGCCTGGTATCTGGCCCCCAGCCCGCTATCTGATGGTATCCGGCCCCCCAGCGTGGTATCCGGCCCCCCAGCCTGGTATCTGACCCCCAGCCTGGTATCTGACCCCCAGCCTGGTATCTGGCCCCCAGCCCGCTATCTGATGGTATCCGGCCCCCCAGCGTGGTATCCGGCCCCCCAGCCTGGTATCTGACCCCCAGCCTGGTATCTGACCCCCAGCGTGGTATCTGGTCCCCAGCCTGGTATCTGACCCCCAGCCTTGTATCTGACCCCCCCAGCCTGGTATCTGACCCCCAGCCTGGAATCTGGGCCCCCAGCCTGGTATCTGACCCCCCCAGCCTGGTATCTGGGCCCCCAGCCTGGTATCTGACCCCCAGCCTGGTATCTGACCCCCCCAGCCTGGTATCTGGGCCCCCAGCCTGGTATCTGACCCCCAGCCCGGTATCTGGCCCCCCAGTTTGGTATCCGGCCCCCCAGCCTGGTATCTGGGCCCCCAGCCTGGTATCTGACCCCCAGCCTGGTATCTGGCCCCCAGCATGGTATCTGGCCCCCAGCCTGGTATCTGACCCCCAGCCCGGTATCTGGCCCCCAGCGTGGTATCCGGCCCCCCAGCCTGGTATCTGACCCCCAGCCTTGTATCCGGCCCCCAGCCTGGTATCCGACCCCCAGCCTGGTATCCGGCCCCCAGCCTGGTATCCGACCCCCAGCCTGGTATCTGGCCCCCAGCATGGTATCTGGCCCCCAGCGTGGTATCCGGCCCCCCAGCCTAGTATCTGACCCCCAGCCTGGTATCTGGCCCCCAGCCCGGTATCTGGCCCCCAGCCTGGTATCTGATGGTATCTGGCCCCCAACCTGGTATCTGGCCCCCAGCCTGGTATCTGATGGTATCTGGCCCCCAACCTGGTATCTGGCCCCCAGCCTGGTATCTGACCCCCAGCCTGGTATCTGATGGTATCTGGCCCCCAGCCCGGTATCTTGCCCCCAGCCTGGTATCTGATGGTATCTGGCCCCCAACCTGGTATCTGGCCCCCAGCCTGGTATCTGACCCCCAGCCTGGTATCTGGCCCCCAACCTGGTATCTGACCCCCAGCCTGGTATCTGGCCCCCAGCCTGGTATCTGGCCCCCAACCTGGTATCTGACCCCCAGCCTGGTATCTGGCCCCCAGCCTGGTATCTGTCCCCCAGCCCGCTATCTGATGGTATCTGGCCCCCCAGCCTGGTATCTGACCCCCCAGCCTGGTATCTGGCCCCCAGCCTGGTATCTGACCCCCAGCCTGGTATCTGGCCCCCAGCCCGCTATCTGATGGTATCCGGCCCCCCAGCGTGGTATCCGGCCCCCCAGCCTGGTATCTGACCCCCAGCCTGGTATCTGGGCCCCCAGCCTGGTATCTGACCCCCAGCGTGGTATCTGGGCCCCCAGCCTGGTATCTGACCCCCAGCGTGGTATCTGGTCCCCAGCCTGGTATCTGACCCCCAGCCTTGTATCTGACCCCCCCAGCCTGGTATCTGACCCCCAGCCTGGAATCTGGGCCCCCAGCCTGGTATCTGACCCCCCCAGCCTGGTATCTGGGCCCCCAGCCTGGTATCTGACCCCCAGCCTGGTATCTGACCCCCCCAGCCTGGTATCTGGGCCCCCAGCCTGGTATGTGACCCCCAGCCTGGTATCTGGCCCCCCAGCGTGGTATCCGGCCCCCCAGCCTGGTATCTGGGCCCCCAGCCTGGTATCTGACCCCCAGCCTGGTATCTGACCCCCCCAGCCTGGTATCCGGCCCCCAGCACGGTGTCTGGCCCCCAGCCTGGTATCTGACCCCCAGCCTTGTATCCGGCCCCCAGCCTGGTATCTGGCCCCCAGCCTGGTATCTGGCCCCCAGCGTGGTATCCGGCCCCCAGGATGGTATCCGGCCCCCCAGCCTGGTATCTGGCCCCCAGCCTGATATCTGGCCCCCCAGCCCGGTATCTGGCCCCCAGCACGGTGTCTGGCCCCCAGCCTGGTATCTGACCCCCAGCCTTGTATCTGGCCCCCTAGCCTGGTATCTGGCCCCCAGCGTGGTATCTGACCCCCAGCCTGGTATCTGGACCCCAGCCCGCTATCTGATGGTATCTGGCCCCCAGCCTGGTATCTGGCCCCCCAGCCTGGTATCTGGCCCCCAGCGTGGTATCCAGCCCCCCAGCCTGGTATCTGGCCCCCAGCCTGGTATCCGGCCCCCCAGCGTGGTATCTGGCCCCCAGCCTGGTATCTGGCCCCCAGCGTGGTATCCAGCCCCCCAGCCTGGTATCTGGCCCCCAGCCTGGTATCTGGCCCCCAGCCTGGTATCTGATGGTATCTGGCCCCCCAGCCTGGTATCTGGCCCCCAGCCTGGTATCTAGCCCCCAGCCGTGTATCTGGCCCCCAGCCTGGTATCTGATGGTATCTGGCCCCCACCCTGGTATCTTGCCCCCAACCTGGTATCTGACCCCCAGCCTGGTATCTGGCCCCCAACCTGGTATCTGACCCCCAGCCTGGTATCTGGCCCCCAGCCTGGTATCTGGCCCCCAGCCCGCTATCTGATGGTATCTGGCCCCCCAGCCTGGTATCTGACCCCCCAGCCTGGTATCTGGCCCCCAGCCTGGTATCTGACCCCCAGCCTGTTATCTGACCCCCAGCCTGGTATCTGGGCCCCCAGCCTGGTATCTGACCCCCAGCGTGGTATCTGGGCCCCCAGCCTGGTATCTGACCCCCAGCGTGGTATCTGGTCCCCAGCCTGGTATCTGACCCCCAGCCTGGTATCTGACCCCCCAGCCTGGTATCTGACCCCCAGCCTGGAATCTGGGCCCCCAGCCTGGTATCTGACCCCCCCAGCCTGGTATCTGGGCCCCCAGCCTGGTATCTGACCCCCAGCCTGGTATCTGACCCCCCCAGCCTGGTATCTGGGCCCCCAGCCTGGTATCTGACCCCCAGCCTGGTATCTGACCCCCCCAGCCTGGTATCTGGGCCCCCAGCCTGGTATCTGACCCCCAGCCTGGTATCTGACCCCCAGCGTGGTATCTGGGCCCCCAGCCTGGTATCTGACCCCCAGCGTGGTATCTGGTCCCCAGCCTGGTATCTGACCCCCAGCCTGGTATCTGACCCCCCAGCCTGGTATCTGACCCCCAGCCTGGAATCTGGGCCCCCAGCCTGGTATCTGACCCCCCCAGCCTGGTATCTGGGCCCCCAGCCTGGTATCTGACCCCCAGCCTGGTATCTGACCCCCCCAGCCTGGTATCTGGGCCCCCAGCCTGGTATCTGACCCCCAGCCTGGTATCTGGCCCCCCAGCGTGGTATCCGGCCCCCCAGCCTGGTATCTGGGCCCCCAGCCTGGTATCTGACCCCCAGCCTGGTATCTGACCCCCCCCAGCCTGGTATCGGGCCCCCAGCACGGTGTCTGGCCCCCAGCCTTGTCTCCGGCCCCCAGCCTGGTATCTGGCCCCCAGCCTGGTATCCGGCCCCCCAGCCTGGTATCTGGCCCCCAGCCTGGTATCTGGCCCCCCAGCCTGGTATCTGGCCCCCAGCCTGGTATCTGGCCCCCCAGCGTGGTATCTGGCCCCCCAGCCCGGTATCTGGCCCCCAGCACGGTGTCTGGCCCCCAGCCTGGTATCTGGCCCCCAGCCTGGTATCTGGCCCCCAGCGTGGTATCTGACCCCCCAGCACGGTATCTGGCCCCCAGCCTGGTATCTGACCCCCAGCCTGGTATCTGGACCCCAGCCCGCTATCTGATGGTATCTGGCCCCCAGCCTGGTATCTGGCCCCCAGCCCGCTATCTGATGGTATCTGGCCCCCAGCCTGGTATCTGGCCCCCCAGCGTGGTATCTGGCCCCAAGCCTGGTATCTGGCCCCCCAGCCTGGTATCTGGCCCCCAGCGTGGTATCCAGCCCCCCAGCGTGGTATCTGGCCCCCAGCCTGGTATCTGGCCCCCAGCCCGCTATCTGATGGTATCTGGCCCCCAGCCCGCTATCTGATGGTATCTGGCCCCCAGCCTGGTATCTGGCCCCCTAGCCTGGTTTCTGGCCCCCAGCGTAGTATCTGGGCCCCCAGCCTGGTATCTGGCCCCACAGCCTTGTATCTGGCCCCCAGCGTGGTATCTGACCCCCCAGCACGGTATCTGGCCCCCAGCCTGGTATACGGCCCCCAGCCTGGTATCTGACCCCCAGCCTGGTATCTGGCCCCCAGCATGGTATCTGGCCCCCAGCCTGGTATCTGACCCCCAGCCCGGTATCTGGCCCCCAGCGTGGTATCCGGCCCCCCAGCCTGGTATCTGACCCCCAGCCTGGTATCCGGCCCCCAGCCTGGTATCCGACCCCCAGCCTGGTATCCGGCCCCCAGCCTGGTATCTGACCCCCAGCCTGGTATCTGGCCCCCAGCATGGTATCTGGCCCCCAGCGTGGTATCCGGCCCCCCAGCCTGGTATCTGACCCCCAGCCTGGTATCTGGCCCCCAGCCTGGTATCTGATGGTATCTGGCCCCCAGCCTGGTATCTGGCCCCCAACCTGGTATCTGACCCCCAGCCTGGTATCTGGCCCCCAGCCTGGTATCTGGCCCCCAGCCCGCTATCTGATGGTATCTGGCCCCCCAGCCTGGTATCTGGCCCCCAGCGTGGTATCCGGCCCCCCAGCCTGGTATCTGACCCCCAGCCTGGTATCTGGCCCCCAGCCTGGTATCTGATGGTATCTGGCCCCCAGCCTGGTATCTGGCCCCCAGCCTGGTATCTAGCCCCCAGCCCGGTATCTGGCCCCCAGCCAGGTATCTGATGGTATCTGGCCCCCAACCTGGTATCTGGCCCCCAGCCTGGTATCTGGCCCCCCAACCTGGTATCTGACCCCCAGCCTGGTATCTGGCCCCCAGCCTGGTATCTGGCCCCCAACCTGGTATCTGACCCCGAGCCTGGTATCTGGCCCCCAGCCTGGTATCTGGCCCCCAGCCCGCTATCTGATGGTATCTGGCCCCCCAGCCTGGTATCTGACCCCCCAGCCTGGTATCTGGCCCCCAGCCCGCTATCTGATGGTATCCGGCCCCCCAGCGTGGTATCCGGCCCCCCAGCCTGGTATCTGACCCCCAGCCTGGTATCTGACCCCCAGCCTGGTATCTGGCCCCCAGCCCGCTATCTGATGGTATCCGGCCCCCCAGCGTGGTATCCGGCCCCCCAGCCTGGTATCTGACCCCCAGCCTGGTATCTGACCCCCAGCGTGGTATCTGGGCCCCCAGCCTGGTATCTGACCCCCAGCGTGGTATCTGGTCCCCAGCCTGGTATCTGACCCCCAGCCTTGTATCTGACCCCCCCAGCCTGGTATCTGACCCCCAGCCTGGAATCTGGGCCCCCAGCCTGGTATCTGACCCCCCCAGCCTGGTATCTGGGCCCCCAGCCTGGTATCTGACCCCCAGCCTGGTATCTGACCCCCCCAGCCTGGTATCTGGGCCCCCAGCCTGGTATCTGACCCCCAGCCTGGTATCTGGCCCCCCAGTTTGGTATCCGGCCCCCCAGCCTGGTATCTGGGCCCCCAGCCTGGTATCTGACCCCCAGCCTGGTATCTGACCCCCCCAGCCTGGTATCCGGCCCCCAGCACGGTGTCTGGCCCCCAGCCTGGTATCTGACCCCCAGCCTTGTATCCGGCCCCCAGCCTGGTATCTGGCCCCCAGCCTGGTATCTGGCCCCCAGCGTGGTATCCGGCCCCCAGGATGGTATCCGGCCCCCCAGCCTGGTATCTGGCCCCCAGCCTGGTATCTGGCCCCCCAGCGTGGTATCTTGCCCCCCAGCCCGGTATCTGGCCCCCAGCACGGTGTCTGGCCCCCAGCCTGGTATCTGACCCCCAGCCTGGTATCTGGCCCCCTAGCCTGGTATCTGGCCCCCAGCGTGGTATCTGACCCCCCAGCACGGTATCTGGCCCCCAGCCTGGTATCTGACCCCCAGCCTGGTATCTGGACCCCAGCCCGCTATCTGATGGTATCTGGCCCCCAGCCTGGTATCTGGCCCCCCAGCCTGGTATCTGGCCGCCAGCGTGGTATCCAGCCCCCCAGCCTGGTATCTGGCCCCCAGCCTGGTATCCGGCCCCCCAGCGTGGTATCTGGCCCCCAGCCTGGTATCTGGCCCCCAGCGTGGTATCCAGCCCCCCAGCCTGGTATCTGGCCCCCAGCCTGGTATCTGATGGTATCTGGCCCCCAGCCTGGTATCTGGCCCCCAACCTGGTATCTGACCCCCAGCCTGGTATATGACCCCCCCAGCCTGGTATCTGGGCCCCCAGCCTGGTATCTGACCCCCAGCCTGGTATCTGACCCCCCCAGCCTGGTATCTGGGCCCCCAGCCTGGTATCTGACCCCCAGCCTGGTATCTGGCCCCCCAGCGTGGTATCCGGCCCCCCAGCCTGGTATCTGGGCCCCCAGCCTGGTATCTGACCCCTAGCCTGGTATCTGACCCCCCCAGCCTGGTATCCGGCCCCCAGCACGGTGTCTGGCCCCCAGCCTGGTATCTGACCCCCAGCCTTGTATCCGGCCCCCAGCCTGGTATCTGGCCCCCAGCCTGGTATCCGGCCCCCCAGCCTGGTATCTGGCCCCCAGCCTGGTATCTGGCCCCCCAGCCTGGTATCTGGCCCCCAGCCTGGTTTCTGGCCCCCCAGCGTGGTATCTGGCCCCCCAGCCCGGTATCTGGCCCCCAGCACGGTGTCTGGCCCCCAGCCTGGTATCTGGCCCCCAGCCTGGTATCTGACCCCCAGCCTGGTATCTGGCCCCCTAGCCTGGTATCTGGCCCCCAGCGTGGTATCTGACCCCCCAGCACGGTATCTGGCCCCCAGCCTGGTATCTGACCCCCAGCCTGGTATCTGACCCCCCAGCACGGTATCTGGCCCCCAGCCTGGTATCTGACCCCCAGCCTGGTATCTGGACCCCAGCCCGCTATCTGATGGTATCTGGCCCCCAGCCTGGTATCTGGCCCCCAGCCCGCTATCTGATGGTATCTGGCCCCCAGCCTGGTATCTGGCCCCCCAGCGTGGTATCTGGCCCCAAGCCTGGTATCTGGCCCCCCAGCCTGGTATCTGGCCCCCAGCGTGGTATCCAGGCCCCCAGCCTGGTATCTGGCCCCCTAGCCTGGTATCTGGCCCCCAGCCCGCTATCTGATGGTATCTGGCCCCCAGCCTGGTATCTGGCCCCCTAGCCTGGTTTCTGGCCCCCAGCGTAGTATCTGGGCCCCCAGCCTGGTATCTGGCCCCACAGCCTTGTATCTGGCCCCCAGCGTGGTATCTGACCCCCCAGCACGGTATCTGGCCCCCAGCCTGGTATCCGGCCCCCAGCCTGGTATCTGACCCCCCAGCCTGGTATCTGGCCCCCAGCCTGGTATCTGACCCCCAGCCTGGTATCTGGCCCCCAGCCCGCTATCTGATGGTATCCGGCCCCCCAGCGTGGTATCCGGCCCCCCAGCCTGGTATCTGACCCCCAGCCTGGTATCTGACCCCCAGCCTGGTATCTGGCCCCCAGCCCGCTATCTGATGGTATCCGGCCCCCCAGCGTGGTATCCGGCCCCCCAGCCTGGTATCTGACCCCCAGCCTGGTATCTGACCCCCAGCGTGGTATCTGGTCCCCAGCCTGGTATCTGACCCCCAACCTTGTATCTGACCCCCCCAGCCTGGTATCTGACCCCCAGCCTGGAATCTGGGCCCCCAGCCTGGTATCTGACCCCCCCAGCCTGGTATCTGGGCCCCCAGCCTGGTATATGACCCCCAGCCTGGTATCTGACCCCCCCAGCCTGGTATCTGGGCCCCAGCCTGGTATCTGACCCCCAGCCTGGTATCTGGCCCCCAGTTTGGTATCCGGCCCCCCAGCCTGGTATCTGGGCCCCCAGCCTGGTATCTGACCCCCAGCCTGGTATCTGACCCCCCCAGCCTGGTATCCGGCCCCCAGCACGGTGTCTGGCCCCCAGCCTGGTATCTGACCCCCAGCCTTGTATCCGGCCCCCAGCCTGGTATCTGGCCCCCAGCCTGGTATCTGGCCCCCAGCGTGGTATCCGGCCCCCAGGATGGTATCCGGCCCCCCAGCCTGGTATCTGGCCCCCAGCCTGGTATCTGGCCCCCCAGCGTGGTATCTGGCCCCCCAGCCCGGTATCTGGCCCCCAGCACGGTGTCTGGCCCCCAGCCTGGTATCTGACCCCCAGCCTGGTATCTGGCCCCCTAGCCTGGTATCTGGCCCCCAGCGTGGTATCTGACCCCCCAGCACGGTATCTGGCCCCCAGCCTGGTATCTGACCCCCAGCCTGGTATCTGGACCCCAGCCCGCTATCTGATGGTATCTGGCCCCCAGCCTGGTATCTGGCCCCCCAGCCTGGTATCTGACCCCCCAGCCTGGAATCCAGCCCCCCAGCCTGGTATCTGGCCCCCAGCCTGGTATCCGGCCCCCCAGCGTGGTATCTGGCCCCCAGCCTGGTATCTGGCCCCCAGCGTGGTATCCAGCCCCCCAGCCTGGTATCTGGCCCCCAGCCTGGTATCTGATGGTATCTGGCCCCCAGCCTGGTATCTGGCCCCCAGCCTGGTATCTGGCCCCCAGCCTGGTATCTAGCCCCCAGCCCGGTATCTGGCCCCCAGCCTGGTATCTGATGGTATCTGGCCCCCAGCCTGGTATCTTGCCCCCAACCTGGTATCTGACCCCCAGCCTGGTATCTGGCCCCCAACCTGGTATCTGACCCCCAGCCTGGTATCTGGCCCCCAGCCTGGTATCTGGCCCCCAGCCCGCTATCTGATGGTATCTGGCCCCCCAGCCTGGTATCTGACCCCCCAGCCTGGTATCTGGCCCCCAGCCTGGTATCTGACCCCCAGCCTGGTATCTGGGCCCCCAGCCTGGTATCTGGCCCCCAGCCCGCTATCTGATGGTATCCGGCCCCCCAGCGTGGTATCCGGCCCCCCAGCCTGGGTTCTGACCCCCAGCCTGGTATCTGGGCCCCCAGCCTGGTATCTGACCCCTAGCGTGGTATATGGGCCCCCAGCCAGGTATCTGACCCCCAGCGTGGTATCTGGTCCCCAGCCTGGTATCTGACCCCCAGCCTGGTATCTGACCCCCCCAGCCTGGTATCTGACCCCCAGCCTGGTATCTGACCCCCCCAGCCTGGTATCTGGGCCCCCAGTCTGGTATCTGACCCCCAGCCTGGTATCTGACCCCCCCAGCCTGGTATCTGGGCCCCCAGCCTGGTATCTGACCCCCAGCCTGGTATCTGGCCCCCCAGCGTGGTATCCGGCCCCCCAGCCTGGTATCTGGGCCCCCAGCCTGGTGTCTGACCCCCAGCCTGGTATCTGACCCCCCCAGCCTGGTATCCGGCCCCCAGCACGGTGTTTGGCCCCCAGCCTGGTATCTGACCCCCAGCCTTGTATCCGGCCCCCAGCCTGGTATCTGGCCCCCAGCGTGGTATCCGGCCCCCAGGATGGTATCCGGCCCCCCAGCCTGGTATCTGGCCCCCAGCCTGGTATCTGGCCCCCCAGCCTGGTATCTGGCCCCCAGCCTGGTATCTGGCCCCCCAGCCCGGTATCTGGCCCCCAGCACGGTGTCTGGCCCCCAGCCTGGTATCTGACCCCCAGCCTGGTATCTGGCCCCCTAGCCTGGTATCTGGCCCCCAGCGTGGTATCTGACCCCCCAGCACGGTATCTGGCCCCCAGCCTGGTATCTGACCCCCAGCCTGGTATCTGGACCCCAGCCCGCTATCTGATGGTATCTGGCCCCCAGCCTGGTATCTGGCCCCCAGCCCGCTATCTGATGGTATCTGGCCCCCAGCCTGGTATCTGGCCCCCCAGCGTGGTATCTGGCCCCCAGCCTGGTATCTGGCCCCCAGCGTGGTATCCAGCCCCCCAGCCTGGTATCTGGCCCCCAGCCTGGTATCCGGCCCCCCAGCGTGGTATCTGGCCCCCAGCCTGGTATCTGGCCCCCCAGCCTGGTATCTGGCCCCCAGCGTGGTATCCAGCCCCCCAGCCTGGTATCTGGCCCCCAGCACGGTATCTGGCCCCCAGCCTGGTATCTGACCCCCAGCCTGGTATCTGGCCCCCAGCATGGTATCTGGCCCCCAGCCTGGTATCTGACCCCCAGCCCGGAATCTGGCCCCCAGCGTGGTATCCGGCCCCCCAGCCTGGTATCCGGCCCCCAGCCTGGTATCCGACCCCCAGCCTGGTATCCGGCCCCCAGCCTGGTATCTGGCCCCCAGCCTGGTATCCGGCCCCCCAGCCTGGTATCTGACCCCCAGCCTGGTATCTGGCCCCCAGCCTGGTATCTGGCCCCCAGCCTGGTATCTGATGGTATCTGGCCCCCAGCCTGGTATCTGATGGTATCTGGCCCCCAGCCTGGTATCTGGCCCCCAGCCTGGTATCTGGCCCCCAGCCTGGTATCTAGCCCCCAGCCCGGTATCTGGCCCCAAGCCTGGTATCTGATGGTATCTGGCCCCCAACCTGGTATCTGGCCCCCAGCCTGGTATCTTGCCCCCAACCTGGTATCTGACCCCCAGCCTGGTATCTGGCCCCCAGCCTGGTATCTGGCCCCCAGCCCGCTATCTGATGGTATCTGGCCCCCCAGCCTGGTATCTGACCCCCCAGCCTGGTATCTGGCCCCCAACCTGGTATCTGACCCCCAGCCTGGTGTCTGGCCCCCAGCCTGGTATCTGGCCCCCAGCCCGCTATCTGGCCCCCAGCCTGGTATCTGGCCCCCAGCCCGCTATCTGATGGTATCTGGCCCCCCAACCTGGTATCTGACCCCCAGCCTGGTATCTGTTCCCCAGCCTGGTATCTGGCCCCCAGCCTGGTATCTGATGGTATCCGGCCCCCCAGCGTGGTATCTGGCCCCCCAGCCTGGTATCTGACCCCCAGCGTGGTATCTGGTCCCCAGCCTGGTATCTGACCCCCAGCCTGGTATCTGACCCCCCCAGCCTGGTATCTGACCCCCAGCCTGGAATCTGGGCCCCCAGCCTGGTATCTGACCCCCCCAGCCTGGTATCTGGGCCCCAGCCTGGTATCTGGCCCCCAGCGTGGTATCCGGCCCCCCAGCCTGGTATCTGGCCCCCAGCCTGGTATCTGACCCCCAGCCTGGTATCTGGCCCCCCAGCGTGGTATCCGGCCCCCCAGCCTGGTATCTGACCCCCAGCCTGGTATCTGGCCCCCGGCCTGGTATCTGACCCGCCAGCCTGGTATCTGGGCCCCCAGCCTGGTATCTGATGGTATCCGGCCCCCCAGCGTGGTATCCGGCCCCCCAGCCTGGTATCTGACCCCCAGCCTGGTATCTGGCCCCCAGCGTGGTATCCGGCCCCCCAGCCTGGTATCTGGCCCCCAGCCTGGTATCTGGCCCCCCAGCGTGGTATCTGGCCCCCCAGCCCGGTATCTGGCCCCCTGCACGGTATCTGGCCCCCAGCCTGGTATCTGGCCCCCTAGCCTGGTATCTGGCCCCCAGCGTGGTATCTGACCCCCCAGCACGGTATCTGGCCCCCAGCCCGCTATCTGATTGTATCTGGCCCCCAGCCTGGTATCTGGCCCCCTAGCCTGGTTTCTGGCCCCCAGCGTGGTATCTGGGCCCCCAGCCTGGTATCTGGCCCCCCAGCCTTGTATCTGGCCCCCAGCCTGGTATCTGGGCCCACCAGCCTGGTATCTGGCCCCCAGCCTTGTATCTGGCCCCCAGCCCGCTATCTGATGGTATCTGCCCCCAGCCTGGTTTATGGCCCCCCAGCGTGGTATCTGGCCCCCAGCCCGCTATCTGATTGTATCTGGCCCCCAGCCTGGTATCTGGCCCCCTAGCCTGGTTTCTGGCCCCCAGCGTGGTATCTGGGCCCCCAGCCTGGTATCTGGCCCCCCAGCCTTGTATCTGGCCCCCAGCGTGGTATCTGGGCCCACCAGCCTGGTATCTGGCCCCCAGCGTGGTATCCAGCCCCCCAGCCTGGTATCTGGCCCCCAGCCTGGTATTCGGCCCCCAGCCTGGTATCTGACCCCCAGCCTGGTATCTGGCCCCCAGCATGGTATCTGGCCCCCAGCGTGGCATCCGGCCCCCCAGCCTGGTATCTGACCCCCAGCCTGGTATCTGACCCCCCAGCCTGGTATCTGGCCCCCAGCCTGGTATCTGATGGTATCTGGCCCCCAGCCTGGTATCTGGCCCCAAGCCTGGTATCTAGCCCCCAGCCCGGTATCTGGCCCCCAGCCTGGTATCTGATGGTATCTGGCCCCCAACCTGGTATCTGACCCCCAGCCTGGTAACTGACCCCCCAGCCTGGTATCTGGCCCCCAGCCTGGTATCTGGCCCCCAGCCCGCTATCTGATGGTATCTGGCCCCCCAGCCTGGTATCTGACCCCCCAGCCTGGTATCTGGTCCCCAGCCTGGTATCTGACCCCCAGCCTGGTATCTGACCCCCCCAGCCTGGTATCTGACCCCAGCCTGGAATCCTGGCCCCCAGCCTGGTATCTGACCCCCAGCCTGGTATCTGACCCCCCCAGCCTGGTATCTGGGCCCCAGCCTGGTAACTGGCCCCCAGCGTGGTATCCGGCCCCCCAGCCTGGTATCTGGCCCCCAGCCTGGTATCTGACCCCCAGCCTGGTATCTGGCCCCCCAGCGTGGTATCCGGCCCCCCAGCCTGGTATCTGACCCCCAGCCTGGTATCTGGCCCCCGGCCTGGTATCCGGCCCCCCAGCCTGGTATCTGACCCCCAGCCTGGTATCTGGCCCCCGGCCTGGTATCTGGGCCCCCAGCCTGGTATCTGATGGTATCCGGCCCCCCAGCGTGGTATCCGGCCCCCCAGCCTGGTATCTGACCCCCAGCCTGGTATCTGGCCCCCAGCGTGGTATCCGGCCCCCCAGCCTGGTATCTGGCCCCCAGCCTGGTATCTGGCCCCCCAGCGTGGTATCTGGCCCCCCAGCCCGGTATCTGGCCCCCTGCACGGTATCTGGCCCCCAGCCTGGTATCTGACCCCCAGCCTGGTATCTGGCCCCCAGCCCGCTATCTGATTGTATCTGGCCCCCAGCCTGGTATCTGGCCCCCTAGCCTGGTTTCTGGCCCCCAGCGTGGTATCTGGGCCCCCAGCCTGGTATCTGGCCCCCCAGCCTTGTATCTGGCCCCCAGCGTGGTATCTGGGCCCACCAGCCTGGTATCTGGCCCCCAGCCTTGTATCTGGCCCCCAGCCCGCTATCTGATGGTATCTGCCCCCAGCCTGGTTTCTGGCCCCCCAGCGTGGTATCTGGCCCCCAGTCTGGTATCTGGCCCCCAGCCTGGTATCTGGCCCCCCAGCCTGGTATCTGGCCCCCAGCGTGGTATCCAGCCCCCCAGCCTGGTATCTGGCCCCCAGCCTGGTATCCGGCCCCCAGCCTGGTATCTGACCCCCAGCCTGGTATCTGGCCCCCAGCATGGTATCTGGCCCCCAGCGTGGCATCCGGCCCCCCAGCCTGGTATCTGACCCCCAGCCTGGTGTCTGACCCCCCAGCCTGGTATCTGGCCCCCAGCCTGGTATCTGATGGTATCTGGCCCCCAGCCTGGTATCTGGCCCCAAGCCTGGTATCTAGCCCCCAGCCTGGTATCTGATGGTATCTGGCCCCCAACCTGGTATCTGACCCCCAGCCTGGTAACTGACCCCCCAGCCTGGTATCTGGCCCCCAGCCTGGTATCTGGCCCCCAGCCCGCTATCTGATGGTATCTGGCCCCCCAGCCTGGTATCTGACCCCCCAGCCTGGTATCTGACCCACAGCCTGGTATCCGTTCCCCAGCCTGGTATCTGGCCCCCAGCCTGGTATCTGGCCCCCAGCCCGCTATCTGATGGTTTCCGGCCCCCAGCGTGGTATCTGACCCCCAGCCTGATATCTGACCCCCAGCCTGGTATCTGACCCCCCCAGCCTGGTATCTGGGCCCCCAGCCTGGTATCTGACCCCCAGCCTGGTATCTGACCCCCCCAGTCTGGTATCTGACCCCCAGCCTGGAATCTGGGCCCCCAGCCTGGTATCTGACCCCCAGCCTGGTATCTGACCCCCCCAGTCTGGTATCTGACCCCCAGCCTGGAATCTGGGCCCCCAGCCTGGTATCTGACCCCCAGCCTGGTATCTGACCCCCCCAGCCTGGTATCTGGGCCCCCAGCCTGGTATCTGACCCCCAGCCTGGTATCTGACCCCCCCAGCCTGGTATCTGACCCCCAGCCTGGTATCTGGCCCCCCAGCGTGGTATCCGGCCCCCCAGCATGGTATCTGGCACCCAGCCTGGTATCTGACCCCCAGCCTTGTATCTGGCCCCCAGCCTGGTATCTGGCCCCCAGCCTGGTATCTGACCCCCAGCCCGGTATCTGGCCCCCGGCGTGGTATCCGGCCCCCAGCCTGGTATCCGACCCCCAGCCTGGTATCCCGCCCCCAGCCTGGTATCTGGCCCCCAGCCTGGTATCTGGCCCCCAGCATGGTATCTGGCCCCCAGCGTGGTATCCGGCCCCCCAGCCTGGTATCTGGCCCCCAGCCTTGTATCTGGCCCCCAGCCTGGTATCTGGCCCCCAGCCTGGTATCTGATGGTATCTGGCCCCCAGCCTGGTATCTGGCCCCCAGCCTGGTATCTAGCCCCCAGCCCGGTATCTGGCCCCCAGCCTGGTATCTGTTCCCCAGCCTGGTATCTGGCCCCCAGCCTGCTATCTGATGGTATCTGGCCCCCAACCTGGTATCTGACCCCCAGCCTGGTATCTGGCCCCCAGCCTGGTATCTGGCCCCCAACCTGGTATCTGACCCCCAGCCTGGTATCTGGCCCCCAGCCTGGTATCTGGCCCCCAGCCCGCTATCTGATGGTATCTGGCCCCCAACCTGGTATCTGACCCCCAGCCTGGTATCTGGCCCCCAGCCTGGTATCTGGCCCCCAACCTGGTATCTGACCCCCAGCCTGGTATCTGGCCCCCAGCCTGGTATCTGGCCCCCAGCCCGCTATCTGATGGTATCTGGCCCCCCAGCCTGGTATCTGACCCCCCAGCCTGGTATCTGGCCCCCATTCTGGTATCTGACCCCCAGCCTGGTATCTGGCCCCCAGCCTGGTATCTGGCCCCCAGCCTGGTATCTGGCCCCCAGCCCGCTATCTGATGGTATCTGGCCCCCCAGCCTGGTATCTGACCCCCCAGCCTGGTATCTGGCCCCCAACCTGGTATCTGACCCCCAGCCTGGTATCTGTTCCCCAGCCTGGTATCTGGCCCCCAGCCTGGTATCTGACCCCCAGCCTGGTATCTGACCCCCCCAGCCTGGTATCTGACCCCCAGCCTGGTATCTGGCCCCCCAGCGTGGTATCCGGCCCCCCAGCATGGTATCTGGCACCCAGCCTGGTATCTGACCCCCAGCCTTGTATCTGGCCCCCAGCCTGGTATCTGGCCCCCAGCCTGGTATCTGACCCCCAGCCCGGTATCTGGCCCCCGGCGTGGTATCCGGCCCCCAGCCTGGTATCCGACCCCCAGCCTGGTATCCCGCCCCCAGCCTGGTATCTGGCCCCCAGCCTGGTATCTGGCCCCCAGCATGGTATCTGGCCCCCAGCGTGGTATCCGGCCCCCCAGCCTGGTATCTGGCCCCCAGCCTTGTATCTGGCCCCCAGCCTGGTATCTGGCCCCCAGCCTGGTATCTGATGGTATCTGGCC
This sequence comes from Telmatherina bonti, assembly GCF_933228915.1. Lineage (NCBI taxonomy): Eukaryota > Metazoa > Chordata > Actinopteri > Atheriniformes > Telmatherinidae > Telmatherina > Telmatherina bonti. Next base: position 43,222,764 of record NC_136621.1, on the reverse strand, counting down.
CCCAGCCTGGTATCTGGCCCCCAGCCTGGTATCTAGCCCCCAGCCCGGTATCTGGCCCCCAGCCTGGTATCTGTTCCCCAGCCTGGTATCTGGCCCCCAGCCTGCTATCTGATGGTATCTGGCCCCCAACCTGGTATCTGACCCCCAGCCTGGTATCTGGCCCCCAGCCTGGTATCTGGCCCCCAACCTGGTATCTGACCCCCAGCCTGGTATCTGGCCCCCAGCCTGGTATCTGGCCCCCAGCCCGCTATCTGATGGTATCTGGCCCCCAACCTGGTATCTGACCCCCAGCCTGGTATCTGGCCCCCAGCCTGGTATCTGGCCCCCAACCTGGTATCTGACCCCCAGCCTGGTATCTGGCCCCCAGCCTGGTATCTGGCCCCCAGCCCGCTATCTGATGGTATCTGGCCCCCCAGCCTGGTATCTGACCCCCCAGCCTGGTATCTGGCCCCCATTCTGGTATCTGACCCCCAGCCTGGTATCTGGCCCCCAGCCTGGTATCTGGCCCCCAGCCCGCTATCTGATGGTATCTGGCCCCCCAGCCTGGTATCTGACCCCCCAGCCTGGTATCTGGCCCCCAACCTGGTATCTGACCCCCAGCCTGGTATCTGTTCCCCAGCCTGGTATCTGGCCCCCAGCCTGCTATCTGATGGTATCCGGCCCCCCAGCGTGGTATCCGGCCCCCCAGCCTGGTATCTGACCCCCAGCCTGGTATCTGGCCCCCGGCCTGGTATCTGACCCGCCAGCCTGGTATCTGGGCCCCCAGCCTGGTATCTGACCCCCAGCGTGGTATCTGGTCCCCAGCCTGGTATCTGACCCCCAGCCTGGTATCTGACCCCCCCAGCCTGGTATCTGACCCCCAGCCTGGTATCTGGCCCCCCAGCGTGGTATCCGGCCCCCCAGCCTGGTATCTGACCCCCAGCCTGGTATCTGGCCCCCGGCCTGGTATCTGACCCGCCAGCCTGGTATCTGGGCCCCCAGCCTGGTATCTGATGGTATCCGGCCCCCCAGCGTGGTATCTGACCCCCAGCCTGGTATCTGACCCCCAGCCTGGTATCTGGCCCCACAGCGTGGTATCCGGCCCCCCAGCCTGGTATCTGACCCCCAGCCTGGTATCTGGCCCCCGGCCTGGTATCTGACCCGCCAGCCTGGTATCTGGGCCCCCAGCCTGGTATCTGATGGTATCCGGCCCCCAGCCTGGTATCTGACCCCCAGCCTGGTATCTGGCCCCCAGCGTGGTATCCGGCCCCCCAGCCTGGTATCTGGCCCCCAGCCTGGTATCTGGCCCCCCAGCGTGGTATCTGGCCCCCCAGCCCGGTATCTGGCCCCCAGCACGGTATCTGGCCCCCAGCCTGGTATCTGACCCCCAGCCTGGTATCTGACCCCCAGCCTGGTATCTGGCCCCCAGCGTGGTATCCGGCCCCCCAGCCTGGTATCTGGCCCCCAGCCTGGTATCTGGCCCCCCAGCGTGGTATCTGGCCCCCCAGCCCGGTATCTGGCCCCCAGCACGGTATCTGGCCCCCAGCCTGGTATCTGACCCCCAGCCTGGTATCTGGCCCCCTAGCCTCGTATCTGGCCCCCAGCGTGGTATCTGACCCCCCAGCACGGTATCTGGCCCCCAGCCTGGTATCTGACCCCCAGCCTGGTATCTGGCCCCCAGCCCGCTATCTGATTGTATCTGGCCCCCAGCCTGGTTACTGGCCCCCAGCCCGCTATCTGATGGTATCTGGCCCCCAGCCTGGTATCTGGCCCCCTAGCCTGGTTTCTGGCCCCCAGCGTGGTATCTGGGCCCCCAGCCTGGTATCTGGCCCCCCAGCCTTGTATCTGGCCCCCAGCGTGGTATCTGGGCCCATCAGCCTGGTATCTGGCCCCCAGCCTTGTATCTGGCCCCCAGCCCGCTATCTGATGGTATCTGGCCCCCAGCCCGCTATCTGATGGTATCTGCCCCCAGCCTGGTATCTGGCCCCCCAGCGTGGTATCTGGCCCCCAGTCTGGTATCTGGCCCCCAGCCTGGTATCTGGCCCCCCAGCCTGGTATCTGGCCCCCAGCGTGGTATCCAGCCCCCCAGCCTGGTATCTGGCCCCCAGCCTGGTATCCGGCCCCCAGCCTGGTATCTGACCCCCAGCCTGGTATCTGGCCCCCAGCATGGTATCTGGCCCCCAGCGTGGTATCCGGCCCCCCAGCCTGGTATCTGACCCCCAGCCCGCTATCTGATGGTATCTGGCCCCCAGCCTGGTATCTGATGGTATCTGGCCCCCAGCCTGGTATCTGACCCCCAGCCCGCTATCTGATGGTATCTGGCCCCCAGCCTGGTATCTGACCCCCAGCCCGCTATCTGATGGTATCTGGCCCCCAGCCTGGTATCTGATGGTATCTGACCCCCAGCCCGCTATCTGATGGTATCTGGCCCCCAGCCCGCTATCTGATGGTATCTGGCCCCCAGCCTGGTATCCGGCCCTCCAGCCTGGTATCTGGCCCCCAGCCTGGTATCTGACCCCCAGCCTGGTATCTGGCCCCCTAGCCTGGTATCTGACCCCCAGCCCGCTATCTGATGGTATCTGGCCCCCAGCCCGCTATCTGATGGTATCTGGCCCCCAGCCTGGTATCCGGCCCCCCAGCCTGGTATCTGACCCCCAGCCTGGTTTCTGACCCCCCAGCCTGGAATCTGGCCCCCAGCCTGGTATCTGATGGTATCTGACCCCCAGCCCGCTATCTGATGGTATCTGACCCCCAGCCCGCTATCTGATGGTATCTGGCCCCCAGCCTGGTATCCGGCCCTCCAGCCTGGTATCTGACCCCCAGCCTGGTATCTGACCCCCAGCATAGTATCCGGCCCCCAGCCTGGTATCTGACCCCCAGCCTGGTATCTGGCCCCCAGCATAGTATCTGGCCCCCAGCGTGGTATCCGGCCCCCCAGCCTGGTATCTGACCCCCAGCCTGGTTTCTGACCCCCCAGCCTGGTATCTGGCCCCCAGCCTGGTATCTGATGGTATCTGGCCCCCAGCCTGGTATCTGACCCCCCAGCCTGGTATCTGGCCCCCAGCCCGCTATCTGATGGTATCCGGCCCCCAGCCTGGTATCTGGCCCCCCAGCCTGGTATCTGGCCCCCAGCCTGGTATCTAGCCCCCAGCCCGCTATCTGATGGTATCCGGCCCCCAGCATGGTATCCGGCCCCCCATCCTGGTATCTGACCCCGAGCCTGGTATCTGGCCCCCAGCCCGCTATCTGATGGTATCCGGCCCCCCAGCGTGGTATCGGGCCCCCCAGCCTGGTATCTGACCCCCAGCCTGGTATCTGGCCCCCAGCCTGGTATCTGACCCGCCAGCCTGGTATCTGACCCCCCAGCCTGGTATCTGACCCCCAGCCTGGTATCTGACCCCCCCAGCCTGGTATCTGGTCCCCAGCCTGGTATCTGACCCCCAGCCTGGTATCTGACCCCCCCAGGCTGGTATCTAACCCCCAGCCTGGAATCTGGGCCCCCAGCCTGGTATCTGACCCCCAGCCTGGTATCTGACCCCCCCAGCCTGGTATCTGGGCCCCCAGCCTGGTATCTGACCCCCAGCCTGGTATCTGGGCCCCCAGCCTGGTATCTGACCCCCAGCCTGGTATCTGACCCCCCCAGCCTGGTATCTGGGCCCCCAGCCTGGTATCTGACCCCCCCAGCCTGGTATCTGACCCCCAGCCTGGTATCTGGCCCCCAGCGTGGTATCCGGCCACCCAGCCTGGTATCTGGCCCCCAGCCTGGTATCTGGCCCCCCAGCGTGGTATCTGGCCCCCCAGCCCGGTATCTGGCCCCCAGCACGGTATCTGGCCCCCAGCCTGGTATCTGACCCCCAGCCTGGTATCTGGCCCCCAGCGTGGTATCTGACCCCCCAGCACGGTATCTGGCCCCCAGCCTGGTATCTGACCCCCAGCCTGGTATCTGGCCCCCAGCCCGCTATCTGATTGTATCTGGCCCCCAGCCTGGTTACTGGCCCCCAGCCCGCTATCTGATGGTATCTGGCCCCCAGCCTGGTATCTGGCCCCCTAGCCTGGTTTCTGGCCCCCAGCGTGGTATCTGGGCCCCCAGCCTGGTATCTGGCCCCCCAGCATTGTATCTGGCCCCCAGCGTGGTATCTGGGCCCATCAGCCTGGTATCTGGCCCCCAGCCTTGTATCTGGCCCCCAGCCCGCTATCTGATGGTATCTGGCCCCCAGCCCGCTATCTGATGGTATCTGCCCCCAGCCTGGTATCTGGCCCCCCAGCGTGGTATCTGACCCCCAGCCTGGTATCTGGCCCCCCAGCCTGGTATCTGGCCCCCAGCCTGGTATCTGGCCCCCCAGCCTGGTATCTGGCCCCCAGCCTGGTATCTGGCCCCCCAGCCTGGTATCTGGCCCCCAGCGTGGTATCCAGCCCCCCAGCCTGGTATCTGGCCCCCAGCCTGGTATCCGGCCCCCAGCCTGGTATCTGACCCCCAGCCTGGTATCTGGCCCCCAGCATGGTATCTGGCCCCCAGCGTGGTATCCGGCCCCCCAGCCTGGTATCTGACCCCCAGCCTGGTATCTGACCCCCCAGCCTGGTATCTGGCCCCCAGCCTGGTATCTGATGGTATCTGGCCCCCAGCCTGGTATCTGGCCCCAAGCCTGGTATCTAGCCCCCAGCCCGGTATCTGGCCCCCAGCCTGGTATCTGATGGTATCTGGCCCCCAACCTGGTATCTGACCCCCAGCCTGGTAACTGACCCCCCAGCCTGGTATCTGGCCCCCAGCCTGGTATCTGGCCCCCAGCCCGCTATCTGGCCCCCAGCCTGGTAATTTGCCCCCAGCCCGCTATCTGATGGTATCTGGCCCCCAGCCTGGTATCTGACCCCCAGCCCGCTATCTGATGGTATCTGGCCCCCTGCCTGGTATCTGGCCCCCAGCGTGGTATCTGGCCCCCAGCCTGGTATCTGACCCCCAGCATAGTATCTGGCCCCCAGCCTGGTATCTGGCCCCCAGCCTGGTATCTGACCCCCAGCCCGCTATCTGATGGTATCTGGCCCCCAGCCTGGTATCTGACCCCCAGCCCGCTATCTGATGGTATCTGGCCCCCAGCCTGGTATCTGACCCCCAGCCCGCTATCTGATGGTATCTGGCCCCCAGCCTGGTATCTGACCCCCAGCCCGCTATCTGATGGTATCTGGCCCCCAGCCTGGTATCTGACCCCCAGCCCGCTATCTGATGGTATCTGGCCCCCAGCCTGGTATCTGATGGTATCTGGCCCCCAGCCTGGTATCTTACCCCCAGCCCGCTATCTGATGGTATCTGGCCCCCAGCCTGGTATCTGACCCCCAGCCCGCTATCTGATGGTATCTGGCCCCCAGCCTGGTATCTGATGGTATCTGACCCCCAGCCCGCTATCTGATGGTATCTGACCCCCAGCCTGGTATCTGGGCCCCCAGCCTGGTATCTGACCCCCAGCCTGGTATCTGACCCCCCCAGCCTGGTATCTGGGCCCCCAGCCTGGTATCTGACCCCCCCAGCCTGGTATCTGGGCCCCCAGCCTGGTATCTGGCCCCCCAGCCTGGTATCTGACCCCCAGCCTGGTATCTGGCCCCCAGCCCGCTATCTGATGGTATCCGGCCCCCAACCTGGTATCTGACCCCCAGCCTGGTATCTGACCCCCCAGCCTGGTATCTGGCCCCCAGCCCGCTATCTGATGGTATCCGGCCCCCAGCCTGGTATCTGGCCCCCCAGCCTGGTATCTGGCCCCCAGCCTGGTATCTAGCCCCCAGCCCGCTATCTGATGGTATCCGGCCCCCAGCATGGTATCCGGCCCCCCAGCCTGGTATCTGACCCCCAGCCTGGTATCTGGCCCCCAGCCCGCTATCTGATGGTATCCGGCCCCCCAGCGTGGTATCCGGCCCCCCAGCCTGGTATCTGACCCCCAGCCTGGTATCTGGCCCCCAGCCTGGTATCTGACCCGCCAACCTGGTATCTGACCCCCAGCCTGGTATCTGACCCCCAGCCTGGTATCTGACCCCCCAGCCTGGTATCTGACCCCCAGCCTGGTATCTGACCCCCAGCCTGGTATCTGACCCCCCCAGCCTGGTATCTGACCCCCAGCCTGGTATCTGGCCCCCAGCCCGCTATCTGATGGTATCTGGCCCCCAGCCTGGTATCTGACCCCCAGCCCGCTATCTGATGGTATCTGGCCCCCTGCCTGGTATCTGGCCCCCAGCGTGGTATCTGGCCCCCAGCCTGGTATCTGACCCCCAGCATAGTATCTGGCCCCCAGCCTGGTATCTGGCCCCCAGCCTGGTATCTGACCCCCAGCCCGCTATCTGATGGTATCTGGCCCCCAGCCTGGTATCTGACCCCCAGCCCGCTATCTGATGGTATCTGGCCCCCAGCCTGGTATCTGACCCCCAGCCCGCTATCTGATGGTATCTGGCCCCCAGCCTGGTATCTGACCCCCAGCCCGCTATCTGATGGTATCTGGCCCCCAGCCTGGTATCTGACCCCCAGCCCGCTATCTGATGGTATCTGGCCCCCAGCCTGGTATCTGATGGTATCTGGCCCCCAGCCTGGTATCTGACCCCCAGCCCGCTATCTGATGGTATCTGGCCCCCAGCCTGGTATCTGATGGTATCTGGCCCCCAGCCTGGTATCTTACCCCCAGCCCGCTATCTGATGGTATCTGGCCCCCAGCCTGGTATCTGACCCCCAGCCCGCTATCTGATGGTATCTGGCCCCCAGCCTGGTATCTGATGGTATCTGACCCCCAGCCCGCTATCTGATGGTATCTGACCCCCAGCCTGGTATCTGGGCCCCCAGCCTGGTATCTGACCCCCAGCCTGGTATCTGACCCCCCCAGCCTGGTATCTGGGCCCCCAGCCTGGTATCTGACCCCCCCAGCCTGGTATCTGGGCCCCCAGCCTGGTATCTGGCCCCCCAGCCTGGTATCTGACCCCCAGCCTGGTATCTGGCCCCCAGCCCGCTATCTGATGGTATCCGGCCCCCAACCTGGTATCTGACCCCCAGCCTGGTATCTGACCCCCCAGCCTGGTATCTGGCCCCCAGCCCGCTATCTGATGGTATCCGGCCCCCAGCCTGGTATCTGGCCCCCCAGCCTGGTATCTGGCCCCCAGCCTGGTATCTAGCCCCCAGCCCGCTATCTGATGGTATCCGGCCCCCAGCATGGTATCCGGCCCCCCAGCCTGGTATCTGACCCCCAGCCTGGTATCTGGCCCCCAGCCCGCTATCTGATGGTATCCGGCCCCCCAGCGTGGTATCCGGCCCCCCAGCCTGGTATCTGACCCCCAGCCTGGTATCTGGCCCCCAGCCTGGTATCTGACCCGCCAACCTGGTATCTGACCCCCAGCCTGGTATCTGACCCCCAGCCTGGTATCTGACCCCCCAGCCTGGTATCTGACCCCCAGCCTGGTATCTGACCCCCAGCCTGGTATCTGACCCCCCCAGCCTGGTATCTGACCCCCAGCCTGGTATCTGGCCCCCAGCCCGCTATCTGATGGTATCTGGCCCCCAGCCTGGTATCTGACCCCCAGCCCGCTATCTGATGGTATCTGGCCCCCTGCCTGGTATCTGGCCCCCAGCGTGGTATCTGGCCCCCAGCCTGGTATCTGACCCCCAGCATAGTATCTGGCCCCCAGCCTGGTATCTGGCCCCCAGCCTGGTATCTGACCCCCAGCCCGCTATCTGATGGTATCTGGCCCCCAGCCTGGTATCTGACCCCCAGCCCGCTATCTGATGGTATCTGGCCCCCAGCCTGGTATCTGACCCCCAGCCCGCTATCTGATGGTATCTGGCCCCCAGCCTGGTATCTGACCCCCAGCCCGCTATCTGATGGTATCTGGCCCCCAGCCTGGTATCTGATGGTATCTGGCCCCCAGCCTGGTATCTGACCCCCAGCCCGCTATCTGATGGTATCTGGCCCCCAGCCTGGTATCTGACCCCCAGCCCGCTATCTGATGGTATCTGGCCCCCAGCCTGGTATCTGATGGTATCTGACCCCCAGCCCGCTATCTGATGGTATCTGGCCCCCAGCCTGGTATCCGGCCCTCCAGCCTGGTATCTGGCCCCCAGCCTGGTATCTGACCCCCAGCCTGGTATCTGGCCCCCAGCATAGTATCTGGCCCCCAGCCTGGTATCTGGCCCCCAGCCTGGTATCTGGCCCCCAGCCCGCTATCTGATCGTATCTGGCCCCCAGCCTGGTATCTGACCCCCAGCCCGCTATCTGATGGTATCTGGCCCCCTGCCTGGTATCTGGCCCCCAGCGTGGTATCTGGGCCCCCAGCCTGGTATCTGACCCCCAGCCCGCTATCTGATGGTATCTGGCCCCCAGCCTGGTATCTGACCCCCAGCCCGCTATCTGATGGTATCTGGCCCCCAGCCTGGTATCTGACCCCCAGCCTGGTATCTGATGGTATCTGGCCCCCAGCCTGGTATCTGACCCCCAGCCCGCTATCTGATGGTATCTGGCCCCCAGCCTGGTATCTGACCCCCAGCCTGGTATCTGATGGTATCTGGCCCCCAGCCTGGTATCTGACCCCCAGCCCGCTATCTGATGGTATCTGGCCCCCAGCCTGGTATCTGACCCCCAGCCCGCTATCTGATGGTATCTGGCCCCCAGCCTGGTATCTGATGGTATCTGACCCCCAGCCCGCTATCTGATGGTATCTGGCCCCCAGCCTGGTATCCGGCCCTCCAGCCTGGTATCTGGCCCCCAGCCTGGTATCTGACCCCCAGCGTGGTATCCGGCCCCCCAGCCTGGTATCTGACCCCCAGCCTGGTTTCTGACCCCCCAGCCTGGTATCTGGCCCCCAGCCTGGTATCTGATGGTATCTGGCCCCCAGCCTGGTATCTGACCCCCCAGCCTGGTATCTGGCCCCCAGCCCGCTATCTGATGGTATCTGGCCCCCAGCCTGGTATCTAGCCCCCAGCCCGCTATCTGATGGTATCCGGCCCCCAGCATGGTATCCGGCCCCCCAGCCTGGTATCTGACCCCCAGCCTGGTATCTGGCCCCCAGCCCGCTATCTGATGGTATCCGGCCCCCCAGCGTGGTATCGGGCCCCCCAGCCTGGTATCTGACCCCCAGCCTGGTATCTGGCCCCCAGCCTGGTATCTGACCCGCCAGCCTGGTATCTGACCCCCCAGCGTGGTATCTGGTCCCCAGCCTGGTATCTGACCCCCAGCCTGGTATCTGACCCCCCCAGCCTGGTATCTGACCCCCAGCCTGGAATCTGGGCCCCCAGCCTGTTATCTGACCCCCAGCCTGGTATCTGACCCCCCCAGCCTGGTATCTGGGCCCCCAGCCTGGTATCTGACCCCCAGCCTGGTATCTGGGCCCCCAGCCTGGTATCTGACCCCCAGCCTGGTATCTGACCCCCCCAGCCTGGTATCTGGGCCCCCAGCCTGGTATCTGACCCCCCAGCCTGGTATCTGGGCCCCCAGCCTGGTATCTGACCCCCAGCCTGGTATCTGGCCCCGCAGTGTGGTATCCGGCCCCCCAGCCTGGTATCTGGCCCCCAGCCTGGTATCTGGCCCCCCATTGTGGTATCTGGCCCCCCAGCCCGGTATCTGGCCCCCAGCCTGGTATCTGGCCCCCAGCGTGGTATCCGGCCCCCAGCATGGTATCCGGCCCCCCAGCCTGGTATCTGACCCCCAGCCTTGTATCTGGCCCCCAGCGTGGTATCTGGCCCCCCAGCCTTGTATCTGGCCCCCAGCGTGGTATCTGGGCCCCCAGCCTGGTATCTGGCCCCCCAGCCTTGTATCTGGCCCCCAGCGTGGTATCTGGGCCCACCAGCCTAGTATCTGGCCCCCAGCCTTGTATCTGGCCCCCAGCCTGGTATCTGGCCCCCAGCGTGGTATCTGGGCCCCCAGCCTGGTATCTGGCCCCCAGCCTGGTATCTGGCCCCCCAGCGTGGTATCTGGCCCCCCAGCCCGGTATCTGGCCCCCAGCACGGTGTCTGGCCCCCAGCCTGGTATCTGACCCCCAGCCTGGTATCTGACCCCCAGCCCGCTATCTGATGGTATCTGGCCCCCAGCGTGGTATCTGGGCCCCCAGCCTGGTATCTGACCCCCAGCCCGCTATCTGATGGTATCTGGCCCCCAGCCTGGTATCTGACCCCCAGCCCGCTATCTGATGGTATCTGGGCCCCCAGCCTGGTATCTGGCCCCCAGCCCGCTATCTGATGGTATCTGGCCCCCAGCCTGGTATCTGACCCCCAGCCTGGTATCTGACCCCCAGCCCGCTATCTGATGGTATCTGGCCCCCAGCCTGGTATCTGGCCCCCAGCGTGGTATCTGGGCCCCCAGCCTGGTATCTGACCCCCAGCCCGCTATCTGATGGTATCTGGCCCCCAGCCTGGTATCTGACCCCCAGCCCGCTATCTGATGGTATCTGGGCCCCCAGCCTGGTATCTGGCCCCCAGCCTGGTATCCGGCCCTCCAGCCTGGTATCTGGCCCCCAGCCTGGTATCTGACCCCCAGCCTGGTATCTGGCCCCCAGCATAGTATCTGGCCCCCAGCGTGGTATCCGGCCCCCCAGCCTGGTATCTGGCCCCCAGCCTGGTATCTGATGGTATCTGGCCCCCAGCCTGGTATCTGACCCCCAGCCTGGTATCTGACCCCCCAGCCTGGTATCTGGCCCCCAGCCTGCTATCTGATGGTATCCGGCCCCCAGCCTGGTATCTGGCCCCAGGCCTGGTATCTGGCCCCCAGCCCGCTATCTGATGGTATCCGGCCCCCAGCCTGGTATCTGGCCCCCCAGCCTGGTATCTGACCCCCAGCCTGGTATCTGGCCCCCAGCCCGCTATCTGATGGTATCCGGCCCCCAACCTGGTATCTGACCCCCAGCCTGGTATCTGACCCCCCAGCCTGGTATCTGGCCCCCAGCCCGCTATCTGATGGTATCCGGCCCCCAGCCTGGTATCTGGCCCCCCAGCCTGGTATCTGGCCCCCAGCCTGGTATCTAGCCCCCAGCCCGCTATCTGATGGTATCCGGCCCCCAGCATGGTATCCGGCCCCCCAGCCTGGTATCTGACCCCCAGCCTGGTATCTGGCCCCCAGCCCGCTATCTGATGGTATCCGGCCCCCCAGCGTGGTATCCGGCCCCCCAGCCTGGTATCTGACCCCCAGCCTGGTATCTGGCCCCCAGCCTGGTATCTGACCCGCCAACCTGGTATCTGACCCCCAGCGTGGTATCTGGTCCCCGGCCTGGTATCTGACCCCCAGCCTGGTATCCGGCCCCCCAGCCTGGTATCTGACCCCCAGCCTGGTATCTGGCCCCCAGCCCGCTATCTGATGGTATCCGGCCCCCCAGCGTGGTATCCGGACCCCCAGCCTGGTATCTGACCCCCAGCCTGGTATCTGGCCCCCAGCCTGGTATCTGACCCGCCAACCTGGTATCTGACCCCCAGCCTGGTATCTGACCCCCCCAGCCTGGTATCTGACCCCCAGCCTGGTATCTGACCCCCAGCCTGGTATCTGACCCCCCCAGCCTGGTATCTGACCCCCAGCCTGGTATCTGGCCCCCAGCCTGGTATCTGACCCGCCAACCTGGTATCTGACCCCCAGCCTGGTATCTGACCCCCCCAGCCTGGTATCTGGTCCCCAGCCTGGTATCTGACCCCCAGCCTGGTATCTGACCCCCCCAGCCTGGTATCTGACCCCCAGCCTGGAATCTGGGCCCCCAGCCTGGTATCTGACCCCCCCAGCCTGGTATCTGGCCCCCAGCCTGGTATCTAGCCCCCAGCCCGCTATCTGATGGTATCTGGCCCCCCAGCATGGTATCCGGCCCCCCAGCCTGGTATCTGGCTCCCAGCCTTGTATCTGGCCCCCAGCCTGGTATCTGGCCCCCAGCCTGGTATCCGGCCCCCAGCATGGTATCCGGCCCCCCAGCCTGGTATCTGGCCCCCAGCCTGGTATCTAGCCCCCAGCGTGGTATCCGGCCCCCCAGCCTGGTATCTGGCCCCCAGCCTGGTATCTGGCCCCCCAGCCCGGTATCTGGCCCCCAGCGTGGTATCCGGCCCCCCAGCCTGGTATCTGGCCCCCAGCCTGGTATCTGGCCCCCCAGCGTGGTATCTGGCCCCCCAGCCTGGTATCTGACCCCCAGCCTGGTATCTGGCCCCCAGCCTGGTATCAGGCCCCCAGCCTGGTATCTGGCCCCCAGCATGGTATCAGGCCCCCAGCGTGGTATCCGGCCCCCCAGCCTGGTATCTGACCCCCAGCCTGGTTTCTGACCCCCCAGCCTGGTATCTGGCCCCCAGCCTGGTATCTGGCCCCCAGCGTGGTATCTGGGCCCCCAGCCTGGTATCTGGCCCCCAGCCTGGTATCTGGCCCCCAGCCCGCTATCTGATGGTATCTGGCCCCCAGCCTGGTATCTGGCCCCCAGCCTGGTATCTGGCCCCCAGCCCGCTATCTGATGGTATCTGGCCCCCAGCCTGGTATCTGGCCCCCAGCATGGTATCTGGCCCCCAGCGTGGTATCCGGCCCCCCAGCCTGGTATCTGACCCCCAGCCTGGTTTCTGACCCCCCAGCCTGGTATCTGGCCCCCAGCCTGGTATCTGATGGTATCTGGCCCCCAGCCTGGTATCTGACCCCCAGCCTGGTATCTGACCCCCCAGCCTGGTATCTGGCCCCCAGCATGGTATCCGGCCCCCCAGCCTGGTATCTGGCCCCCAGCCTGGTATCTGGCCCCCCAGCGTGGTATCTGGCCCCCCAGCCTGGTATCTGACCCCCAGCCTGGTATCTGGCCCCCAGCCTGGTATCAGGCCCCCAGCCTGGTATCTGGCCCCCAGCATGGTATCAGGCCCCCAGCGTGGTATCCGGCCCCCCAGCCTGGTATCTGACCCCCAGCCTGGTTTCTGACCCCCCAGCCTGGTATCTGGCCCCCAGCCTGGTATCAGGCCCCCAGCGTGGTATCTGGGCCCCCAGCCTGGTATCTGGCCCCCAGCGTGGTATCTGGCCCCCAGCCTTGTATCTGGCCCCCAGCCTGGTATCTGGCCCCCAGCGTGGTATCTGGGCCCCCAGCCTGGTATCTGGCCCCCAGCCTGGTATCTGGCCCCCAGCCCGCTATCTGATGGTATCTGGCCCCCAGCCTGGTATCTGGCCCCCAGCCTGGTATCTGGCCCCCAGCCCGCTATCTGATGGTATCTGGCCCCCAGCCTGGTATCTGGCCCCCAGCATGGTATCTGGCCCCCAGCGTGGTATCCGGCCCCCCAGCCTGGTATCTGACCCCCAGCCTGGTTTCTGACCCCCCAGCCTGGTATCTGGCCCCCAGCCTGGTATCTGATGGTATCTGGCCCCCAGCCTGGTATCTGACCCCCAGCCTGGTATCTGACCCCCCAGCCTGGTATCTGGGCCCCCAGCCTGGTATCTGGCCCCCCAGCCTGGTATCTGGCCCCCAGCCTGGTATCTGATGGTATCTGGCCCCCAACCTGGTATCTGACCCCCAGCCTGGTATCTGACGCCCCAGCCTGGTATCTGGCCCCCAGCCTGGTATCTGATGGTATCTGGCCCCCAGCCTGGTATCTGACCCCCAGCCTGGTATCTGACCCCCCAGCCTGGTATCTGGGCCCCCAGCCTGGTTTCTGACCCCCCAGCCTGGTATCTGGCCCCCAGCCTGGTATCTGATGGTATCGGGCCCCCAACCTGGTATCTGACCCCCAGCCTGGTATCTGACCCCCCAGCCTGGTATCTGGCTCCCAGCCTGGTATCTGGCCCCCCAGCGTGGTGTCCGGCCCCCCAGCCTGGTATCTGGCCCCCAGCCTGGTATCTGGCCCCCCAGCGTGGTATCTGGCCACCCAGCCCGGTATCTGGCCCCCAGCACGGTGTCTGGCCCCCAGCCTTGTATCTGGCCCGCAGCGTGGTATCCGGCCCCCAGCATGGTATCTGACCCCCAGCCTGGTATCTGGCCCGCAGCGTGGTATCCGGCCCCCAGCATGGTATCCGGCCCCCCAGCCTGGTATCAGGCCCCCAGCCTGGTATCTGGCCCCCAGCCTGGTATCTGGCCCGCAGCGTGGTATCCGGCCCCCAGCATGGTATCCGGCCCCCCAGCCTGGTATCTGACCCCCAGCCTTGTATCTGGCTCCCAGCCTTGTATCTGGCCCCCAGCCTGGTATCTGGCCCCCAGCCTGGTATCTGGCCCGCAGCTTGGTATCCGGCCCCCAGCATGGTATCCGGCCCCCAGCGTGGTATCTGGCCCCCAGCCTGGTATCTAGCCCCCAGCGTGGTATCCGGCCCCCCAGCCTGGTATCTGGCCCCCAGCCTGGTATCTGGCCCCCCAGCCCGGTATCTGGCCCCCAGCGTGGTATCCGGCCCCCCAGCCTGGTATCTGGCCCCCAGCCTGGTATCTGGCCCCCCAGCGTGGTATCTGGCCCCCCAGCCTGGTATCTGACCCCCAGCCTGGTATCTGGCCCCCAGCCTGGTATCTGGCCCCCACCCTGGTATCTGGCCCCCAGCCTGGTATCTAGCCCCCAGCGTGGTATCCGGCCCCCCAGCCTGGTATCTGGCCCCTGGCCTGGTATCTGGCCCCCCAGCCCGGTATCTGGCCCCCAGCGTGGTATCCGGCCCCCCAGCCTGGTATCTGGCCCCCAGCCTGGTATCTGGCCCCCCAGCGTGGTATCTGGCCCCCCAGCCTGGTATCTGACCCCCAGCCTGGTATCTGGCCCCCAGCCTGGTATCAGGCCCCCAGCGTGGTATCTGGGCCCCCAGCCTGGTATCTGGCCCCCAGCGTGGTATCTGGGCCCACCAGCCTGGTATCTGGCCCCCAGCCTTGTATCTGGCCCCCAGCCTTGTATCTGGCCCCCAGCCTGGTATCTGGCCCCCCAGCCTTGTATCTGGCCCCCAGCGTGGTATCTGGGCCCACCAGCCTGGTATCTGGCCCCCAGCCCGCTATCTGATGGTATCTGGCCCCCAGCCTGGTATCTGGCCCCCAGCCTGGTATCTGGCCCCCAGCCCGCTATCTGATGGTATCTGGCCCCCAGCGTGGTATCCGGCCCGCAGCTTGGTATCCGGCACCCAGCATGGTATCCGGCCCCCCAGCCTGGTATCTGGCCCCCAGCCTGGTATCTAGCCCCCAGCGTGGTATCCGGCCCCCCAGCCTGGTATCTGGCCCCCAGCCTGGTATCTGGCCCCCCAGCCCGGTATCTGGCCCCCAGCGTGGTATCCGGCCCCCCAGCCTGGTATCTGGCCCCCAGCCTGGTATCTGGCCCCCCAGCGTGGTATCTGGCCCCCCAGCCTGGTATCTGACCCCCAGCCTGGTATCTGGCCCCCAGCCTGGTATCAGGCCCCCAGCGTGGTATCTGGGCCCCCAGCCTGGTATCTGGCCCCCAGCGTGGTATCTGGGCCCACCAGCCTGGTATCTAGCCCCCAGCCTTGTATCTGGCCCCCAGCCTTGTATCTGGCCCCCAGCCTGGTATCTGGCCCCCCAGCCTTGTATCTGGCCCCCAGCGTGGTATCTGGGCCCACCAGCCTGGTATCTGGCCCCCAGCCCGCTATCTGATGGTATCTGGCCCCCAGCCTGGTATCTGGCCCCCAGCATGGTATCAGGCCCCCAGCGTGGTATCCGGCCCCCCAGCCTGGTATCTGACCCCCAGCCTGGTTTCTGACCCCCCAGCCTGGTATCTGGCCCCCAGCCTGGTATCAGGCCCCCAGCGTGGTATCTGGGCCCCCAGCCTGGTATCTGGCCCCCAGCGTGGTATCTGGGCCCACCAGCCTGGTATCTGGCCCCCAGCCTGGTATCTGGCCCCCAGCCCGCTATCTGATGGTATCCGGCCCCCAACCTGGTATCTGACCCCCAGCCTGGTATCTGGCCCCCAGCCCGCTATCTGATGGTATCCGGCCCCCAACCTGGTATCTGACCCCCAGCCTGGTATCTGACCCCCCAGCCTGGTATCTGGCCCCCAGCCCGCTATCTGATGGTATCCGGCCCCCAACCTGGTATCTGGCCCCCCAGCCTGGTATCTGGCCCCCAGCCTGGTATCTAGCCCCCAGCCCGCTATCTGATGGTATCCGGCCCCCCAGCGTGGTATCCGGCCCCCCAGCCTGGTATCTGACCCGCCAGCCTGGTGTCTGGGCCCCAGCCTGGTATCTGACCCCCAGCCTGGTATCTGACCCCCCCAGCCTGGTATCTGGGCCCCCAGCCTGGTATCTGACCCCCAGCCTGGTATCTGACCCCCCCAGCCTGGTATCTGGGCCCCCAGCCTGGTATCTGACCCCCAGCCTGGTATCTGGCCCCCCAGCGTGGTATCTGGCCCCCCAGCCCGGTATCTGGCCCCCAGCCTGGTATCTGAACCCCAGCCTGGTATCTGATGGTATCTGGCCCCCAGCCTGGTATCTGGCCCCCCAGCCTGGTATCTGGCCCCCCAGCCCGGTATCTGGCCCCCAGCCCGGTATCTGGCCCCCAGCCCGCTATCTGATGGTATCTGGCCCCCAGCCTGGTATCTGGCCCCCCAGCCTGGTATCTGACCCCCAGCCTGGTATCTGGCCCCCAGCCTGGTATCAGGCCCCCAGCCTTGTATCTGGCCCCCCAGCCTTGTATCTGGCCCCCAGCGTGGTATCTGGGCCCACCAGCCTGGTATCTGGCCCCCAGCCTTGTATCTGGCCCCCAGCCTGGTATCAGGCCCCCAGCGTGGTATCTGGGCCCCCAGCCTGGTATCTGGCCCCCCAGCCTTGTATCTGGCCCCCAGCGTGGTATCTGGGCCCACCAGCATGGTATCTGGCCCCCAGCCCGCTATCTGATGGTATCCGGCCCCCAGCCTGGTATCTGGCCCCCCAGCCTTGTATCTGGCCCATAGCGTGGTATCTGGCCCCCAGCCTGGTATCTTGCCCCCAGCCTGGTATCTGACCCCCAGCCTGGTATCCGGCCCCCAGCCTGGTATCTGACCCCCAGCCTGGTATCAGGCCCCCAGCATGGTATCTGGCCCCCAGCATGGTATCTGGCCCCCAGCGTGGTATCCGGCCCCCCAGCCTGGTATCTGACCCCCAGCCTGGTTTCTGACCCCCCAGCCTGGTATCTGGCCCCCAGCCTGTTCTCTGATGGTATCTGGCCCCCAGCCTGGTATCTGGCCCCCAGCCTGGGATCTGACCCCCAGCCTGGTATCTGACCCCCCAGCCTGGTATCCGGCCCCCAGCCTGGTATCTGATGGTATCTGGCCCCCAACCTGGTATCTGACCCCCAGCCTGGTATCTGACCCCCCAGCCTGGTATCTGGCCCCCAGCCCGCTATCTGATGGTATCCGGCCCCCAGCCTGGTATCTGGCCCCCCAGCCTGGTATCTGGCCCCCAGCCTGGTATCTAGCCCCCAGCCCGCTATCTGATGGTATCCGGCCCCCAGCCTGGTATCTGATGGTATCTGGCCCCCAGCCTGGTATCTGGCCCCCAGCATGGTATCTCACCCCCAGCCTGGTATCTGACCCCCCAGCCTGGTATCTGGCCCCCAGCCTGGTATCTGGCCCCCAGCCCGCTATCTGATGGTATCCGGCCCCCAACCTGGTATCTGACCCCCAGCCTGGTATCTGACCCCCCAGCTTGGTATCTGGCCCCCAGCCTGGTATCTGGCCCCCAGCCCGCTATCTGATGGTATCCGGCCCCCCAGCGTGGTATCCGGCCCCCCAGCCTTTTATCTGACCCCCAGCCTGGTATATGGCCCCCAGCCTGGTATCTGGGCCCCCAGCCTGGTATCTGGCCCCCCAGCGTGGTATCCGGCCCCTAGCATGGTATCTGACCCCCCCAGCCTGGTATCTGGGCTCCCAGCCTGGTATCTGACCCCCAGCCTGGTATCTGGACCCCCAGCGTGGTATCCGGCCCCCCAGCCTGTTATCTGACCCCCAGCCTGGTATCTGGGCCCCCAGCCTGGTATCTGGCCCCCAGCCTGGTATCTGGCCCCCCAGCGTGGTATCAGGCCCCCAGCATGGTATCTCACCCCCCCAGCCTGGTATCTGGGCCCCCAGCCTGGTATCTGACCCCCAGCCTGGTATCTGGCCCCCCAGCGTGGTATCCGGCCCCCAGCATGGTATCTGACCCCCAGCCTGGTATCTGGCCCCCAGCCTGGTATCTGACCCCCCCAGCCTGGTATCTGACCCCCAGCCTTGTATCTGGCCCCCAGCCTGGTATCCGGCCCCCAGCCTGGTATCTGACCCCCAGCCTGGTATCTCGCCCCCCAGCCTGGTATCTGGCCCCCAGCCTGGTATCTGGCCCCCAGCCTGGTATCCGGCCCCCCAGCCTGGTAGCTGACCCCCCAGCCTGGTATCTGGCCCCCAGCCTGGTATCTGATGGTATCTGGCCCCCAACCTGGTATCTGACCCCCAGCCTGGTATCTGACCCCCCAGCCTGGTATCTGGCCCCCAGCCTGGTATCTGGCCCCCAGCCCGCTATCTGATGGTATCCGGCCCCCAGCCTGGTATCTGGCCCCCCAGCCTGGTATCTGACCCCCCAGCCTGGTATCTGGCCCCCAGCCCGCTATCTGATGGTATCCGGCCCCCAACCTGGTATCTGACCCCCAGCCTGGTATCTGACCCCCCAGCCTGGTATCTGGCCCCCAGCCCGCTATCTGATGGTATCCGGCCCCCAGCCTGGTATCTGGCCCCCCAGCCTGGTATCTGGCCCCCAGCCTGGTATCTAGCCCCCAGCCCGCTATCTGATGGTATCCGGCCCCCAGCATGGTATCTGGCCCCCAGCCTGGTATCTGACCCCCAGCCTGGTATCTGGCCCCCAGCCCGCTATCTGATGGTATCCGGCCCCCCAGCGTGGTATCCGGCCCCCCAGCCTGGTATCTGACCCCCAGCCTGGTATCTGGCCCCCAGCCTGGTATCTGACCCCCAGCCTGGTATCTGACCCCCAGCGTGGTATCTGGCCCCCAGCCCGCTATCTGATGGTATCCGGCCCCCAGCATGGTATCCTGCCCCCCAGCCTTGTATCTGACCCCCAGCCTGGTATCTGACCCCCAGCCTGGTATCCGGCCCCCAGCCTGGTATCTGACCCCCAGCCTGGTATCAGGCCCCCAGCATGGTATCTGACCCCCAGCCTGGTATCTGGCCCCCAGCCTGGTATCTGACCCCCAGCCTGGTATCAGGCCCCCAGCATGGTATCTGGCCCCCAGCATGGTATCTGGCCCCCAGCGTGGTATCCGGCCCCCCAGCCTGGTATCTGACCCCCAGCCTGGTTTCTGACCCCCCAGCCTGGTATCTGGCCCCCAGCCTGTTCTCTGATGGTATCTGGCCCCCAGCCTGGTATCTGGCCCCCAGCCTGGTATCTGACCCCCAGCCTGGTATCTGACCCCCCAGCCTGGTATCCGGCCCCCAGCCTGGTATCTGATGGTATCTGGCCCCCAACCTGGTATCTGACCCCCAGCCTGGTATCTGACCCCCCAGCCTGGTATCTGATGGTATCTGGCCCCCAACCTGGTATCTGGCCCCCAGCCCGCTATCTGATGGTATCCGGCCCCCAGCCTGGTATCTGGCCCCCCAGCCTGGTATCTGGCCCCCAGCCTGGTATCTAGCCCCCAGCCCGCTATCTGATGGTATCCGGCCCCCAGCCTGGTATCTGGCCCCCAGCCTGGTATCTGGCCCCCAGCCCGCTATCTGATGGTATCCGGCCCCCCAGCGTGGTATCCGGCCCCCCAGCCTGGTATCTGACCCCCAGACTGGTATCTGGCCCCCAGCCTGGTATCTGACCCCCAGCGTGGTATCTGGTCCCCAGCCTGGTATCTGACCCCCAGCCTGGTATCTGACCCCCCCAGCCTGGTATCTGACCCCCAGCCTGGAATCTGGGCCCCCAGCCTGGTATCTGACCCCCACCCTGGTATCTGACCCCCCCAGCCTGGTATCTGGGCCCCCAGCCTGGTATCTGACCCCCAGCCTGGTATCTGACCCCCCCAGCCTGGTATCTGGGCCCCCAGCCTGGTATCTGACCCCCAGCCTGGTATCTGGCCCCCCAGCGTGGTATCCGGCCCCCAGCATGGTATCCGGCCCCCCAGCCTGGTATCTGGCCCCCAGCCTTGTATCTGGTCCCCAGCCTTGTATCTGGCCCACAGCCTGGTATCTGACCCCCAGCCTGGTATCTGCCCCCCCAGCGTGGTATCTGACCCCCCAGCGTGGTATCTGACCCCCCAGCCTGGTATATGACCCCCAGCCTGGTATCTGGCCCCCAGCCCGCTATCTGATGGTATCTGGCCCCCAGCCTGGTATCTGGCCCCCAGCCTGGTATCTGACCCCCAGCCTGGTATCTGGCCCCCAGCATGGTATCTGGCCCCCAGCGTGGTATCCGGCCCCCCAGCCTGGTATCTGACCCCCAGCCTTGTATCTGACCCCCCAGCCTGGTATCTGGGCCCCAGCCTGGTATCTGATGGTATCTGGCCCCCAGCCTGGTATCTGGCCCCCAGCCTGGTATCTGATGGTATCTGGCCCCCAG
Organism: Telmatherina bonti; assembly: GCF_933228915.1. Lineage (NCBI taxonomy): Eukaryota > Metazoa > Chordata > Actinopteri > Atheriniformes > Telmatherinidae > Telmatherina > Telmatherina bonti. The sequence continues at coordinate 43,202,374 of NC_136621.1, read as the reverse complement.
CCTGGTATCTGGCCCCCAGCATGGTATCTCACCCCCAGCCTGGTATCTGACCCCCCAGCCTGGTATCTGGCCCCCAGCCTGGTATCTGGCCCCCAGCCCGCTATCTGATGGTATCCGGCCCCCAGCCTGGTATCTGATGGTATCTGGCCCCCAGCCTGGTATCTGGCCCCCAGCATGGTATCTCACCCCCAGCCTGGTATCTGACCCCCCAGCCTGGTATCTGGCCCCCAGCCTGGTATCTGGCCCCCAGCCCGCTATCTGATGGTATCCGGCCCCCAACCTGGTATCTGACCCCCAGCCTGGTATCTGACCCCCCAGCTTGGTATCTGGCCCCCAGCCTGGTATCTGGCCCCCAGCCCGCTATCTGATGGTATCCGGCCCCCCAGCGTGGTATCCGGCCCCCCAGCCTGTTATCTGACCCCCAGCCTGGTATATGGCCCCCAGCCTGGTATCTGGGCCCCCAGCCTGGTATCTGGCCCCCCAGCGTGGTATCCGGCCCCTAGCATGGTATCTGACCCCCCCAGCCTGGTATCTGGGCTCCCAGCCTGGTATCTGACCCCCAGCCTGGTATCTGGCCCCCCAGCGTGGTATCCGGCCCCCCAGCCTGTTATCTGACCCCCAGCCTGGTATCTGGGCCCCCAGCCTGGTATCTGGCCCCCAGCCTGGTATCTGGCCCCCCAGCGTGGTATCCGGCCCCCAGCATGGTATCTCACCCCCCCAGCCTGGTATCTGGGCCCCCAGCCTGGTATCTGACCCCCAGCCTGGTATCTGGCCCCCCAGCGTGGTATCCGGCCCCCAGCATGGTATCTGACCCCCAGCCTGGTATCTGGCCCCCAGCCTGGTATCTGACCCCCCCAGCCTGGTATCTGACCCCCAGCCTTGTATCTGGCCCCCAGCCTGGTATCCGGCCCCCAGCCTGGTATCCGGCCCCCAGCCTGTTATCTGGCCCCCAGCCTGGTATCTGGCCCCCAGCCTGGTATCCGGCCCCCCAGCCTGGTATCTGACCCCCAGCCTGGTATCCGGCCCCCAGCGTGGTATCCGGCCCCCCAGCCTGGTATCTGACCCCCAGCCTGGTATCTGACCCCCCAGCCTGGTATCTGGCCCCCAGCCTGGTATCTGATGGTATCTGTCCCCCAACCTGGTATCTGACCCCCAGACTGGTATCTGACCCCCCAGCCTGGTATCTGGCCCCCAGCCTGGTATCTGGCCCCCAGCCCGCTATCTGATGGTATCCGGCCCCCAACCTGGTATCTGACCCCCAGCCTGGTATCTGACCCCCCAGCCTGGTATCTGGCCCCCAGCCCGCTATCTGATGGTATCCGGCCCCCAGCCTGGTATCTGGCCCCCCAGCCTGGTATCTGGCCCCCAGCCTGGTATCTAGCCCCCAGCCCGCTATCTGATGGTATCCGGCCCCCAGCATGGTATCTGGCCCCCAGCCTGGTATCTGACCCCCAGCCTGGTATCTGGCCCCCAGCCTGGTATCTGGCCCCCAGCCCGCTATCTGATGGTATCCGGCCCCCCAGCGTGGTATCCGGCCCCCCAGCCTGGTATCTGACCCCCAGCCTGGTATCTGGCCCCCAGCCTGGTATCTGACCCCCAGCCTGGTATCTGACCCCCAGCGTGGTATCTGGCCCCCAGCCCGCTATCTGATGGTATCCGGCCCCCAGCATGGTATCCTGCCCCCCAGCCTTGTATCTGACCCCCAGCCTGGTATCTGGCCCCCAGCCTGGTAACTGGCCCCCAGCCCGCTATCTGATGGTATCCGGCCCCCCAGCCTGGTATCTGACCCCCAGCCTGGTATCTGACCCCCAGCGTGGTATCTGGCCCCCAGCCCGCTATCTGATGGTATCCGGCCCCCAGCATGGTATCCTGCCCCCCAGCCTTGTATCTGACCCCCAGCCTGGTATCTGGCCCCCAGCCTGGTATCTGGCCCCCAGCCCGCTATCTGATGGTATCCGGCCCCCCAGCCCGCTATCTGACCCCCAGCCTGGTATCTGGCCCCCAGTTGGTATCCGGCCCCCCAGCCTGGTATCTGGCCCCCAGCCTGGTATCTGACCCCCAGCCTGGTATCTGGCCCCCCAGTCTGGTATTTGGCCCCCAGCGTGGTATCTGGCCCCCAGCCTGGTATCTGACCCCCAGCCTGGTATCTGACCCCCAGCCTGGTATCTGGCCCCCAGCGTGGTATCCGGCCCCCCAGCCTGGTATCTGACCCCCAGCCTGGTATCCGGCCCCCAGCCTGGTATCTGACCCCCAGCCTGGTATCTGGCCCCCAACGTGGTATCCGGCCCCCCAGCCTGGTATCTGACCCCCAGCCTGGTTTCTGACCCCCCAGCCTGGTATCTGGCCCCCAGCCTGGTATCTGATGGTATCTGGCCCCCAGCCTGGTATCTGGCCCCCAGCCTGGTATCTGACCCCCCAGCCTGGTATCTAACCCCCAGCCAGGTATCTGATGGTATCTGGCCCCCAGCCTGGTATCTGATGGTATCTGGCCCCCAGCCTGGTATCTGGCCCCCAGCCTGGTATCTGATGGTATCTGGCCCCCAGCCTGGTATCTAACCCCCAGCCAGGTATCTGATGGTATCTGGCCCCCAGCCTGGTATCTGATGGTATCTGGCCCCAAGCCTGGTATCTGACCCCCAGCCCGTTATCTGATGGTGTCCGGCCCCCAGCCTGGTATCTGGCCCCCCAGCCTGGTATCTGACCCCCCAGCCTGGTATCTGGCCCCCAGCCCGCTATCTGATGGTATCCGGCCCCCAACCTGGTATCTGACCCCCCAGCCTGGTATCTGGCCGCCAGCCCGCTATCTGATGGTATCTGGCCCCCAGCCTGGTATCTGGCCCCCCAGCCTGGTATCTGGCCCCCAGCCTGGTATCTGGCCCCCAGCCTGGTATCTGGCCCCCAGCCCGCTATCTGATGGTATCCGGCCCCCAGCCTGGTATCTGGCCCCCAGCCTGGTATCTGGCCCCCAGCCCGCTATCTGATGGTATCCGGCCCCCCAGCGTGGTATCCGGCCCCCCAGCCTGGTATCTGACCCCCAGCCTGGTATCTGGCCCCCAGCCTGGTATCTGACCCGCCAGCCCGGTATCTGGCCCCCAGCATGGTATCTTACCCCCAGCCTGGTATCTGACCCCCAGCGTGGTATCTGGTCCCCAGCCTGGTATCTGGCCCCCAGCCTGGTATCTGGCCCCCAGCCCGTTATCTGATGGTATCCGGCCCCCAGCATGGTATCCTGCCCCCCAGCCTTGTATCTGACCCCCAGCCTGGTATCTGGCCCCCAGCCTGGTATCTGGCCCCCAGCCCGCTATCTGATGGTATCCGGCCCCCCAGCGTGGTATCCGGCCACCCAGCCTGGTATCTGGCCCCCAGCCTGGTATCTGATGGTATCCGGCCCCCAGCCTGGTATCTGGCCCCCAGCCTGGTATCTGGCCCCCCAGCCTGGTATCTGGCCCCCAGCCCGCTATCTGATGGTATCCGGCCCCCAGCCTGGTATCTGACCCCCAGCCTGGTATCTGACCCCCCAGCCTGGTATCTGGCCCCCAGCCTGGTATCTGATGGTATCTGGCCCCCAACCTGGTATCTGACCCCCAGCCTGGTATCTGACCCCCCAGCCTGGTATCTGGCCCCCAGCCTGGTATATGACCCCCAGCCTGGTATCTGGCCCCCAGCCCGCTATCTGATGGTATCTGGCCCCCAGCCTGGTATCTGGCCCCCAGCCTGGTATCTGACCCCCAGCCTGGTATCTGGCCCCCAGCATGGTATCTGGCCCCCAGCGTGGTATCCGGCCCCCCAGCCTGGTATCTGACCCCCAGCCTTGTATCTGACCCCCCAGCCTGGTATCTGGGCCCCAGCCTGGTATCTGATGGTATCTGGCCCCCAGCCTGGTATCTGGCCCCCAGCCTGGTATCTGATGGTATCTGGCCCCCAGCCTGGTATCTGGCCCCCAGCATGGTATCTCACCCCCAGCCTGGTATCTGACCCCCCAGCCTGGTATCTGGCCCCCAGCCTGGTATCTGGCCCCCAGCCCGCTATCTGATGGTATCCGGCCCCCAGCCTGGTATCTGATGGTATCTGGCCCCCAGCCTGGTATCTGGCCCCCAGCATGGTATCTCACCCCCAGCCTGGTATCTGACCCCCCAGCCTGGTATCTGGCCCCCAGCCTGGTATCTGGCCCCCAGCCCGCTATCTGATGGTATCCGGCCCCCAACCTGGTATCTGACCCCCAGCCTGGTATCTGACCCCCCAGCTTGGTATCTGGCCCCCAGCCTGGTATCTGGCCCCCAGCCCGCTATCTGATGGTATCCGGCCCCCCAGCGTGGTATCCGGCCCCCCAGCCTGTTATCTGACCCCCAGCCTGGTATATGGCCCCCAGCCTGGTATCTGGGCCCCCAGCCTGGTATCTGGCCCCCCAGCGTGGTATCCGGCCCCTAGCATGGTATCTGACCCCCCCAGCCTGGTATCTGGGCTCCCAGCCTGGTATCTGACCCCCAGCCTGGTATCTGGCCCCCCAGCGTGGTATCCGGCCCCCCAGCCTGTTATCTGACCCCCAGCCTGGTATCTGGGCCCCCAGCCTGGTATCTGGCCCCCAGCCTGGTATCTGGCCCCCCAGCGTTGTATCCGGCCCCCAGCATGGTATCTCACCCCCCCAGCCTGGTATCTGGGCCCCCAGCCTGGTATCTGACCCCCAGCCTGGTATCTGGCCCCCCAGCGTGGTATCCGGCCCCCAGCATGGTATCTGACCCCCAGCCTGGTATCTGGCCCCCAGCCTGGTATCTGACCCCCCCAGCCTGGTATCTGACCCCCAGCCTTGTATCTGGCCCCCAGCCTGGTATCCGGCCCCCAGCCTGGTATCCGGCCCCCAGCCTGGTATCTGACCCCCAGCCTGGTATCTGGCCCCCAGCCTGGTATCTGGCCCCCAGCCTGGTATCCGGCCCCCCAGCCTGGTATCTGACCCCCAGCCTGGTATCCGGCCCCCAGCGTGGTATCCGGCCCCCCAGCCTGGTATCTGACCCCCAGCCTGGTATCTGACCCCCCAGCCTGGTATCTGGCCCCCAGCCTGGTATCTGATGGTATCTGTCCCCCAACCTGGTATCTGACCCCCAGCCTGGTATCTGACCCCCCAGCCTGGTATCTGGCCCCCAGCCTGGTATCTGGCCCCCAGCCCGCTATCTGATGGTATCCGGCCCCCAACCTGGTATCTGACCCCCAGCCTGGTATCTGACCCCCCAGCCTGGTATCTGGCCCCCAGCCCGCTATCTGATGGTATCCGGCCCCCAGCCTGGTATCTGGCCCCCCAGCCTGGTATCTGGCCCCCAGCCTGGTATCTAGCCCCCAGCCCGCTATCTGATGGTATCCGGCCCCCAGCATGGTATCTGGCCCCCAGCCTGGTATCTGACCCCTAGCCTGGTATCTGGCCCCCAGCCTGGTATCTGGCCCCCAGCCCGCTATCTGATGGTATCCGGCCCCCCAGCGTGGTATCCGGCCCCCCAGCCTGGTATCTGACCCCCAGCCTGGTATCTGGCCCCCAGCCTGGTATCTGACCCCCAGCCTGGTATCTGACCCCCAGCGTGGTATCTGGCCCCCAGCCCGCTATCTGATGGTATCCGGCCCCCAGCATGGTATCCTGCCCCCCAGCCTTGTATCTGACCCCCAGCCTGGTATCTGGCCCCCAGCCTGGTAACTGGCCCCCAGCCCGCTATCTGATGGTATCCGGCCCCCCAGCCTGGTATCTGACCCCCAGCCTGGTATCTGACCCCCAGCCTGGTATCTGGCCCCCAGCGTGGTATCCGGCCCCCCAGCCTGGTATCTGACCCCCAGCCTGGTATCCGGCCCCCAGCCTGGTATCTGACCCCCAGCCTGGTATCTGGCCCCCAACGTGGTATCCGGCCCCCCAGCCTGGTATCTGACCCCCAGCCTGGTTTCTGACCCCCCAGCCTGGTATCTGGCCCCCAGCCTGGTATCTGATGGTATCTGGCCCCCAGCCTGGTATCTGGCCCCCAGCCTGGTATCTGACCCCCCAGCCTGGTATCTAACCCCCAGCCAGGTATCTGATGGTATCTGGCCCCCAGCCTGGTATCTGATGGTATCTGGCCCCCAGCCTGGTATCTGGCCCCCAGCCTGGTATCTGATGGTATCTGGCCCCCAGCCTGGTATCTAACCCCCAGCCAGGTATCTGATGGTATCTGGCCCCCAGCCTGGTATCTGATGGTATCTGGCCCCAAGCCTGGTATCTGACCCCCAGCCCGTTATCTGATGGTGTCCGGCCCCCAGCCTGGTATCTGGCCCCCCAGCCTGGTATCTGACCCCCCAGCCTGGTATCTGGCCCCCAGCCCGCTATCTGATGGTATCCGGCCCCCAACCTGGTATCTGACCCCCCAGCCTGGTATCTGGCCGCCAGCCCGCTATCTGATGGTATCTGGCCCCCAGCCTGGTATCTGGCCCCCCAGCCTGGTATCTGGCCCCCAGCCTGGTATCTGGCCCCCAGCCCGCTATCTGATGGTATCCGGCCCCCAGCCTGGTATCTGGCCCCCAGCCTGGTATCTGGCCCCCAGCCCGCTATCTGATGGTATCCGGCCCCCCAGCGTGGTATCCGGCCCCCCAGCCTGGTATCTGACCCCCAGCCTGGTATCTGGCCCCCAGCCTGGTATCTGACCCGCCAGCCCGGTATCTGGCCCCCAGCATGGTATCTTACCCCCAGCCTGGTATCTGACCCCCAGCGTGGTATCTGGTCCCCAGCCTGGTATCTGGCCCCCAGCCTGGTATCTGGCCCCCAGCCCGTTATCTGATGGTATCCGGCCCCCAGCATGGTATCCTGCCCCCCAGCCTTGTATCTGACCCCCAGCCTGGTATCTGGCCCCCAGCCTGGTATCTGGCCCCCAGCCCGCTATCTGATGGTATCCGGCCCCCCAGCGTGGTATCCGGCCACCCAGCCTGGTATCTGGCCCCCAGCCTGGTATCTGATGGTATCCGGCCCCCAGCCTGGTATCTGGCCCCCAGCCTGGTATCTGGCCCCCCAGCCTGGTATCTGGCCCCCAGCCCGCTATCTGATGGTATCCGGCCCCCAGCCTGGTATCTGACCCCCAGCCTGGTATCTGACCCCCCAGCCTGGTATCTGGCCCCCAGCCTGGTATCTGATGGTATCTGGCCCCCAACCTGGTATCTGACCCCCAGCCTGGTATCTGACCCCCCAGCCTGGTATCTGGCCCCCAGCCTGGTATATGACCCCCAGCCTGGTATCTGGCCCCCAGCCCGCTATCTGATGGTATCTGGCCCCCAGCCTGGTATCTGGCCCCCAGCCTGGTATCTGACCCCCAGCCTGGTATCTGGCCCCCAGCATGGTATCTGGCCCCCAGCGTGGTATCCGGCCCCCCAGCCTGGTATCTGACCCCCAGCCTTGTATCTGACCCCCCAGCCTGGTATCTGGGCCCCAGCCTGGTATCTGATGGTATCTGGCCCCCAGCCTGGTATCTGGCCCCCAGCCTGGTATCTGATGGTATCTGGCCCCCAGCCTGGTATCTGGCCCCCAGCATGGTATCTCACCCCCAGCCTGGTATCTGACCCCCCAGCCTGGTATCTGGCCCCCAGCCTGGTATCTGGCCCCCAGCCCGCTATCTGATGGTATCCGGCCCCCAGCCTGGTATCTGATGGTATCTGGCCCCCAGCCTGGTATCTGGCCCCCAGCATGGTATCTCACCCCCAGCCTGGTATCTGACCCCCCAGCCTGGTATCTGGCCCCCAGCCTGGTATCTGGCCCCCAGCCCGCTATCTGATGGTATCCGGCCCCCAACCTGGTATCTGACCCCCAGCCTGGTATCTGACCCCCCAGCTTGGTATCTGGCCCCCAGCCTGGTATCTGGCCCCCAGCCCGCTATCTGATGGTATCCGGCCCCCCAGCGTGGTATCCGGCCCCCCAGCCTGTTATCTGACCCCCAGCCTGGTATATGGCCCCCAGCCTGGTATCTGGGCCCCCAGCCTGGTATCTGGCCCCCCAGCGTGGTATCCGGCCCCTAGCATGGTATCTGACCCCCCCAGCCTGGTATCTGGGCTCCCAGCCTGGTATCTGACCCCCAGCCTGGTATCTGGCCCCCCAGCGTGGTATCCGGCCCCCCAGCCTGTTATCTGACCCCCAGCCTGGTATCTGGGCCCCCAGCCTGGTATCTGGCCCCCAGCCTGGTATCTGGCCCCCCAGCGTGGTATCTGGGCCCCCAGCCTGGTATCTGGCCCCCAGCCTGGTATCTGGCCCCCCAGCGTTGTATCCGGCCCCCAGCATGGTATCTCACCCCCCCAGCCTGGTATCTGGGCCCCCAGCCTGGTATCTGACCCCCAGCCTGGTATCTGGCCCCCCAGCGTGGTATCCGGCCCCCAGCATGGTATCTGACCCCCAGCCTGGTATCTGGCCCCCAGCCTGGTATCTGACCCCCCCAGCCTGGTATCTGACCCCCAGCCTTGTATCTGGCCCCCAGCCTGGTATCCGGCCCCCAGCCTGGTATCCGGCCCCCAGCCTGGTATCTGACCCCCAGCCTGGTATCTGGCCCCCAGCCTGGTATCTGACCCCCCAGCCTGGTATCTGGGCCCCCAGCCTGGTATCTGACCCCCAGCCTGGTATCCGGCCCCCAGCGTGGTATCCGGCCCCCCAGCCTGGTATCTGACCCCCAGCCTGGTATCTGACCCCCCAGCCTGGTATCTGGCCCCCAGCCTGGTATCTGATGGTATCTGTCCCCCAACCTGGTATCTGACCCCCAGCCTGGTATCTGAACCCCCAGCCTGGTATCTGGCCCCCAGCCTGGTATCTGGCCCCCAGCCCGCTATCTGATGGTATCCGGCCCCCAACCTGGTATCTGACCCCCAGCCTGGTATCTGACCCCCCAGCCTGGTATCTGGCCCCCAGCCCGCTATCTGATGGTATCCGGCCCCCAGCCTGGTATCTGGCCCCCCAGCCTGGTATCTGGCCCCCAGCCTGGTATCTAGCCCCCAGCCCGCTATCTGATGGTATCCGGCCCCCAGCATGGTATCTGGCCCCCAGCCTGGTATCTGACCCCTAGCCTGGTATCTGGCCCCCAGCCTGGTATCTGGCCCCCAGCCCGCTATCTGATGGTATCCGGCCCCCCAGCGTGGTATCCGGCCCCCCAGCCTGGTATCTGACCCCCAGCCTGGTATCTGGCCCCCAGCCTGGTATCTGACCCCCAGCCTGGTATCTGACCCCCAGCGTGGTATCTGGCCCCCAGCCCGCTATCTGATGGTATCCGGCCCCCAGCATGGTATCCTGCCCCCCAGCCTTGTATCTGACCCCCAGCCTGGTATCTGGCCCCCAGCCTGGTAACTGGCCCCCAGCCCGCTATCTGATGGTATCCGGCCCCCCAGCCTGGTATCTGACCCCCAGCCTGGTATCTGACCCCCAGCGTGGTATCTGGCCCCCAGCCCGCTATCTGATGGTATCCGGCCCCCAGCATGGTATCCTGCCCCCCAGCCTTGTATCTGACCCCCAGCCTGGTATCTGGCCCCCAGCCTGGTATCTGGCCCCCAGCCCGCTATCTGATGGTATCCGGCCCCCCAGCCCGCTATCTGACCCCCAGCCTGGTATCTGGCCCCCAGTTGGTATCCGGCCCCCCAGCCTGGTATCTGGCCCCCAGCCTGGTATCTGACCCCCAGCCTGGTATCTGGCCCCCCAGTCTGGTATTTGGCCCCCAGCGTGGTATCTGGCCCCCAGCCTGGTATCTGACCCCCAGCCTGGTATCTGACCCCCAGCCTGGTATCTGGCCCCCAGCGTGGTATCCGGCCCCCCAGCCTGGTATCTGACCCCCAGCCTGGTATCCGGCCCCCAGCCTGGTATCTGACCCCCAGCCTGGTATCTGGCCCCCAACGTGGTATCCGGCCCCCCAGCCTGGTATCTGACCCCCAGCCTGGTTTCTGACCCCCCAGCCTGGTATCTGGCCCCCAGCCTGGTATCTGATGGTATCTGGCCCCCAGCCTGGTATCTGGCCCCCAGCCTGGTATCTGACCCCCCAGCCTGGTATCTAACCCCCAGCCAGGTATCTGATGGTATCTGGCCCCCAGCCTGGTATCTGATGGTATCTGGCCCCCAGCCTGGTATCTGGCCCCCAGCCTGGTATCTGATGGTATCTGGCCCCCAGCCTGGTATCTGGCCCCCAGCCTGGTTTCTGACCCCCCAGCCTGGTATCTAACCCCCAGCCAGGTATCTGATGGTATCTGGCCCCCAGCCTGGTATCTGATGGTATCTGGCCCCAAGCCTGGTATCTGACCCCCAGCCCGTTATCTGATGGTGTCCGGCCCCCAGCCTGGTATCTGGCCCCCCAGCCTGGTATCTGACCCCCCAGCCTGGTATCTGGCCCCCAGCCCGCTATCTGATGGTATCCGGCCCCCAACCTGGTATCTGACCCCCCAGCCTGGTATCTGGCCGCCAGCCCGCTATCTGATGGTATCTGGCCCCCAGCCTGGTATCTGGCCCCCCAGCCTGGTATCTGGCCCCCAGCCTGGTATCTGGCCCCCAGCCCGCTATCTGATGGTATCCGGCCCCCAGCCTGGTATCTGGCCCCCAGCCTGGTATCTGGCCCCCAGCCCGCTATCTGATGGTATCCGGCCCCCCAGCGTGGTATCCGGCCCCCCAGCCTGGTATCTGACCCCCAGCCTGGTATCTGGCCCCCAGCCTGGTATCTGACCCGCCAGCCCGGTATCTGGCCCCCAGCATGGTATCTTACCCCCAGCCTGGTATCTGACCCCCAGCGTGGTATCTGGTCCCCAGCCTGGTATCTGGCCCCCAGCCCGTTATCTGATGGTATCCGGCCCCCAGCATGGTATCCTGCCCCCCAGCCTTGTATCTGACCCCCAGCCTGGTATCTGGCCCCCAGCCTGGTATCTGGCCCCCAGCCCGCTATCTGATGGTATCCGGCCCCCCAGCGTGGTATCCGGCCACCCAGCCTGGTATCTGGCCCCCAGCCTGGTATCTGATGGTATCCGGCCCCCAGCCTGGTATCTGGGCCCCCAGCCTGGTATCTGGCCCCCCAGCGTGGTATCCGGCCCCTAGCATGGTATCTGACCCCCCCAGCCTGGTATCTGGGCTCCCAGCCTGGTATCTGACCCCCAGCCTGGTATCTGGCCCCCCAGCGTGGTATCCGGCCCCCCAGCCTGTTATCTGACCCCCAGCCTGGTATCTGGGCCCCCAGCCTGGTATCTGGCCCCCAGCCTGGTATCTGGCCCCCCAGCGTGGTATCTGGGCCCCCAGCCTGGTATCTGGCCCCCAGCCTGGTATCTGGCCCCCCAGCGTTGTATCCGGCCCCCAGCATGGTATCTCACCCCCCCAGCCTGGTATCTGGGCCCCCAGCCTGGTATCTGACCCCCAGCCTGGTATCTGGCCCCCCAGCGTGGTATCCGGCCCCCAGCATGGTATCTGACCCCCAGCCTGGTATCTGGCCCCCAGCCTGGTATCTGACCCCCCCAGCCTGGTATCTGACCCCCAGCCTTGTATCTGGCCCCCAGCCTGGTATCCGGCCCCCAGCCTGGTATCCGGCCCCCAGCCTGGTATCTGACCCCCAGCCTGGTATCTGGCCCCCAGCCTGGTATCTGACCCCCCAGCCTGGTATCTGGGCCCCCAGCCTGGTATCTGACCCCCAGCCTGGTATCCGGCCCCCAGCGTGGTATCCGGCCCCCCAGCCTGGTATCTGACCCCCAGCCTGGTATCTGACCCCCCAGCCTGGTATCTGGCCCCCAGCCTGGTATCTGATGGTATCTGTCCCCCAACCTGGTATCTGACCCCCAGCCTGGTATCTGAACCCCCAGCCTGGTATCTGGCCCCCAGGCTGGTATCTGGCCCCCAGCCCGCTATCTGATGGTATCCGGCCCCCAACCTGGTATCTGACCCCCAGCCTGGTATCTGACCCCCCAGCCTGGTATCTGGCCCCCAGCCCGCTATCTGATGGTATCCGGCCCCCAGCCTGGTATCTGGCCCCCCAGCCTGGTATCTGGCCCCCAGCCTGGTATCTAGCCCCCAGCCCGCTATCTGATGGTATCCGGCCCCCAGCATGGTATCTGGCCCCCAGCCTGGTATCTGACCCCTAGCCTGGTATCTGGCCCCCAGCCTGGTATCTGGCCCCCAGCCCGCTATCTGATGGTATCCGGCCCCCCAGCGTGGTATCCGGCCCCCCAGCCTGGTATCTGACCCCCAGCCTGGTATCTGGCCCCCAGCCTGGTATCTGACCCCCAGCCTGGTATCTGACCCCCAGCGTGGTATCTGGCCCCCAGCCCGCTATCTGATGGTATCCGGCCCCCAGCATGGTATCCTGCCCCCCAGCCTTGTATCTGACCCCCAGCCTGGTATCTGGCCCCCAGCCTGGTAACTGGCCCCCAGCCCGCTATCTGATGGTATCCGGCCCCCCAGCCTGGTATCTGACCCCCAGCCTGGTATCTGACCCCCAGCGTGGTATCTGGCCCCCAGCCCGCTATCTGATGGTATCCGGCCCCCAGCATGGTATCCTGCCCCCCAGCCTTGTATCTGACCCCCAGCCTGGTATCTGGCCCCCAGCCTGGTATCTGGCCCCCAGCCCGCTATCTGATGGTATCCGGCCCCCCAGCCCGCTATCTGACCCCCAGCCTGGTATCTGGCCCCCAGTTGGTATCCGGCCCCCCAGCCTGGTATCTGGCCCCCAGCCTGGTATCTGACCCCCAGCCTGGTATCTGGCCCCCCAGTCTGGTATTTGGCCCCCAGCGTGGTATCTGGCCCCCAGCCTGGTATCTGACCCCCAGCCTGGTATCTGACCCCCAGCCTGGTATCTGGCCCCCAGCGTGGTATCCGGCCCCCCAGCCTGGTATCTGACCCCCAGCCTGGTATCCGGCCCCCAGCCTGGTATCTGACCCCCAGCCTGGTATCTGGCCCCCAACGTGGTATCCGGCCCCCCAGCCTGGTATCTGACCCCCAGCCTGGTTTCTGACCCCCCAGCCTGGTATCTGGCCCCCAGCCTGGTATCTGATGGTATCTGGCCCCCAGCCTGGTATCTGGCCCCCAGCCTGGTATCTGACCCCCCAGCCTGGTATCTAACCCCCAGCCAGGTATCTGATGGTATCTGGCCCCCAGCCTGGTATCTGATGGTATCTGGCCCCCAGCCTGGTATCTGGCCCCCAGCCTGGTATCTGATGGTATCTGGCCCCCAGCCTGGTATCTGGCCCCCAGCCTGGTTTCTGACCCCCCAGCCTGGTATCTAACCCCCAGCCAGGTATCTGATGGTATCTGGCCCCCAGCCTGGTATCTGATGGTATCTGGCCCCAAGCCTGGTATCTGACCCCCAGCCCGTTATCTGATGGTGTCCGGCCCCCAGCCTGGTATCTGGCCCCCCAGCCTGGTATCTGACCCCCCAGCCTGGTATCTGGCCCCCAGCCCGCTATCTGATGGTATCCGGCCCCCAACCTGGTATCTGACCCCCCAGCCTGGTATCTGGCCGCCAGCCCGCTATCTGATGGTATCTGGCCCCCAGCCTGGTATCTGGCCCCCCAGCCTGGTATCTGGCCCCCAGCCTGGTATCTGGCCCCCAGCCCGCTATCTGATGGTATCCGGCCCCCAGCCTGGTATCTGGCCCCCAGCCTGGTATCTGGCCCCCAGCCCGCTATCTGATGGTATCCGGCCCCCCAGCGTGGTATCCGGCCCCCCAGCCTGGTATCTGACCCCCAGCCTGGTATCTGGCCCCCAGCCTGGTATCTGACCCGCCAGCCCGGTATCTGGCCCCCAGCATGGTATCTTACCCCCAGCCTGGTATCTGACCCCCAGCGTGGTATCTGGTCCCCAGCCTGGTATCTGGCCCCCAGCCTGGTATCTGGCCCCCAGCCCGTTATCTGATGGTATCCGGCCCCCAGCATGGTATCCTGCCCCCCAGCCTTGTATCTGACCCCCAGCCTGGTATCTGGCCCCCAGCCTGGTATCTGGCCCCCAGCCCGCTATCTGATGGTATCCGGCCCCCCAGCGTGGTATCCGGCCACCCAGCCTGGTATCTGGCCCCCAGCCTGGTATCTGATGGTATCCGGCCCCCAGCCTGGTATCTGGCCCCCAGCCTGGTATCTGGCCCCCCAGCCTGGTATCTGGCCCCCAGCCCGCTATCTGATGGTATCCGGCCCCCAGCCTGGTATCTGACCCCCAGCCTGGTATCTGACCCCCCAGCCTGGTATCTGGCCCCCAGCCTGGTATCTGATGGTATCTGGCCCCCAACCTGGTATCTGACCCCCAGCCTGGTATCTGACCCCCCAGCCTGGTATCTGGCCCCCAGCCTGGTATCTGGCCCCCAGCCCGCTATCTGATGGTATCCGGCCCCCCAGCCCGCTATCTGACCCCCAGCCTGGTATCTGGCCCCCAGTTGGTATCCGGCCCCCCAGCCTGGTATCTGGCCCCCAGCCTGGTATCTGACCCCCAGCCTGGTATCTGGCCCCCCAGTCTGGTATTTGGCCCCCAGCGTGGTATCTGGCCCCCCAGCCTGGTATCTGGCCCCCAGCCTGGTATCTGATGGTATCTGGCCCCCAGCCTGGTATCTGACCCCCCAGCCTGGTATCTGGCCCCCAGCCCGCTATCTGATGGTATCTGGCCCCCAGCCTGGTATCTAGCCCCCAGCCCGCTATCTGATGGTATCCGGCCCCCAGCATGGTATCCGGCCCCCCAGCCTGGTATCTGACCCCCAGCCTGGTATCTGGCCCCCAGCCCGCTATCTGATGGTATCCGGCCCCCCAGCGTGGTATCGGGCCCCCCAGCCTGGTATCTGACCCCCAGCCTGGTATCTGGCCCCCAGCCTGGTATCTGACCCGCCAGCCTGGTATCTGACCCCCCAGCGTGGTATCTGGTCCCCAGCCTGGTATCTGACCCCCAGCCTGGTATCTGACCCCCCCAGCCTGGTATCTGACCCCCAGCCTGGAATCTGGGCCCCCAGCCTGGTATCTGACCCCCAGCCTGGTATCTGACCCCCCCAGCCTGGTATCTGGGCCCCCAGCCTGGTATCTGACCCCCAGCCTGGTATCTGGGCCCCCAGCCTGGTATCTGACCCCCAGCCTGGTATCTGACCCCCCCAGCCTGGTATCTGGGCCCCCAGCCTGGTATCTGACCCCCCAGCCTGGTATCTGGGCCCCCAGCCTGGTATCTGACCCCCAGCCTGGTATCTGGCCCCGCAGTGTGGTATCCGGCCCCCCAGCCTGGTATCTGGCCCCCAGCCTGGTATCTGGCCCCCCATTGTGGTATCTGGCCCCCCAGCCCGGTATCTGGCCCCCAGCCTGGTATCTGGCCCCCAGCGTGGTATCCGGCCCCCAGCATGGTATCCGGCCCCCCAGCCTGGTATCTGACCCCCAGCCTTGTATCTGGCCCCCAGCGTGGTATCTGGCCCCCCAGCCTTGTATCTGGCCCCCAGCGTGGTATCTGGGCCCCCAGCCTGGTATCTGGCCCCCCAGCCTTGTATCTGGCCCCCAGCGTGGTATCTGGGCCCACCAGCCTAGTATCTGGCCCCCAGCCTTGTATCTGGCCCCCAGCCTGGTATCTGGCCCCCAGCGTGGTATCTGGGCCCCCAGCCTGGTATCTGGCCCCCAGCCTGGTATCTGGCCCCCCAGCGTGGTATCTGGCCCCCCAGCCCGGTATCTGGCCCCCAGCACGGTGTCTGGCCCCCAGCCTGGTATCTGACCCCCAGCCTGGTATCTGACCCCCAGCCCGCTATCTGATGGTATCTGGCCCCCAGCGTGGTATCTGGGCCCCCAGCCTGGTATCTGACCCCCAGCCCGCTATCTGATGGTATCTGGCCCCCAGCCTGGTATCTGACCCCCAGCCCGCTATCTGATGGTAACTGGGCCCCCAGCCTGGTATCTGGCCCCCAGCCCGCTATCTGATGGTATCTGGCCCCCAGCCTGGTATCTGACCCCCAGCCTGGTATCTGACCCCCAGCCCGCTATCTGATGGTATCTGGCCCCCAGCCTGGTATCTGGCCCCCAGCGTGGTATCTGGGCCCCCAGCCTGGTATCTGACCCCCAGCCCGCTATCTGATGGTATCTGGCCCCCAGCCTGGTATCTGACCCCCAGCCCGCTATCTGATGGTATCTGGGCCCCCAGCCTGGTATCTGGCCCCCAGCCTGGTATCCGGCCCTCCAGCCTGGTATCTGGCCCCCAGCCTGGTATCTGACCCCCAGCCTGGTATCTGGCCCCCAGCATAGTATCTGGCCCCCAGCGTGGTATCCGGCCCCCCAGCCTGGTATCTGACCCCCAGCCTGGTTTCTGACCCCCCAGCCTGGTATCTGGCCCCCAGCCTGGTATCTGATGGTATCTGGCCCCCAGCCTGGTATCTGACCCCCAGCCTGGTATCTGACCCCCCAGCCTGGTATCTGGCCCCCAGCCTGCTATCTGATGGTATCCGGCCCCCAGCCTGGTATCTGGCCCCAGGCCTGGTATCTGGCCCCCAGCCCGCTATCTGATGGTATCCGGCCCCCAGCCTGGTATCTGGCCCCCCAGCCTGGTATCTGACCCCCAGCCTGGTATCTGGCCCCCAGCCCGCTATCTGATGGTATCCGGCCCCCAACCTGGTATCTGACCCCCAGCCTGGTATCTGACCCCCCAGCCTGGTATCTGGCCCCCAGCCCGCTATCTGATGGTATCCGGCCCCCAGCCTGGTATCTGGCCCCCCAGCCTGGTATCTGGCCCCCAGCCTGGTATCTAGCCCCCAGCCCGCTATCTGATGGTATCCGGCCCCCAGCATGGTATCCGGCCCCCCAGCCTGGTATCTGACCCCCAGCCTGGTATCTGGCCCCCAGCCCGCTATCTGATGGTATCCGGCCCCCCAGCGTGGTATCCGGCCCCCCAGCCTGGTATCTGACCCCCAGCCTGGTATCTGGCCCCCAGCCTGGTATCTGACCCGCCAACCTGGTATCTGACCCCCAGCGTGGTATCTGGTCCCCAGCCTGGTATCTGACCCCCAGCCTGGTATCCGGCCCCCCAGCCTGGTATCTGACCCCCAGCCTGGTATCTGGCCCCCAGCCCGCTATCTGATGGTATCCGGCCCCCCAGCGTGGTATCCGGCCCCCCAGCCTGGTATCTGACCCCCAGCCTGGTATCTGGCCCCCAGCCTGGTATCTGACCCGCCAACCTGGTATCTGACCCCCAGCCTGGTATCTGACCCCCCCAGCCTGGTATCTGACCCCCAGCCTGGTATCTGACCCCCCCAGCCTGGTATCTGACCCCCAGCCTGGTATCTGGCCCCCAGCCTGGTATCTGACCCGCCAACCTGGTATCTGACCCCCAGCCTGGTATCTGACCCCCCCAGCCTGGTATCTGGTCCCCAGCCTGGTATCTGACCCCCAGCCTGGTATCTGACCCCCCCAGCCTGGTATCTGACCCCCAGCCTGGAATCTGGGCCCCCAGCCTGGTATCTGACCCCCCCAGCCTGGTATCTGGCCCCCAGCCTGGTATCTAGCCCCCAGCCCGCTATCTGATGGTATCTGGCCCCCCAGCATGGTATCCGGCCCCCCAGCCTGGTATCTGGCTCCCAGCCTTGTATCTGGCCCCCAGCCTGGTATCTGGCCCCCAGCCTGGTATCCGGCCCCCAGCATGGTATCCGGCCCCCCAGCCTGGTATCTGGCCCCCAGCCTGGTATCTAGCCCCCAGCGTGGTATCCGGCCCCCCAGCCTGGTATCTGGCCCCCAGCCTGGTATCTGGCCCCCCAGCCCGGTATCTGGCCCCCAGCGTGGTATCCGGCCCCCCAGCCCGCTATCTGACCCCCAGCCTGGTATCTGGCCCCCAGTTGGTATCCGGCCCCCCAGCCTGGTATCTGGCCCCCAGCCTGGTATCTGACCCCCAGCCTGGTATCTGGCCCCCCAGTCTGGTATTTGGCCCCCAGCGTGGTATCTGGCCCCCCAGCCTGGTATCTGGCCCCCAGCCTGGTATCTGATGGTATCTGGCCCCCAGCCTGGTATCTGACCCCCCAGCCTGGTATCTGGCCCCCAGCCCGCTATCTGATGGTATCTGGCCCCCAGCCTGGTATCTAGCCCCCAGCCCGCTATCTGATGGTATCCGGCCCCCAGCATGGTATCCGGCCCCCCAGCCTGGTATCTGACCCCCAGCCTGGTATCTGGCCCCCAGCCCGCTATCTGATGGTATCCGGCCCCCCAGCGTGGTATCGGGCCCCCCAGCCTGGTATCTGACCCCCAGCCTGGTATCTGGCCCCCAGCCTGGTATCTGACCCGCCAGCCTGGTATCTGACCCCCCAGCGTGGTATCTGGTCCCCAGCCTGGTATCTGACCCCCAGCCTGGTATCTGACCCCCCCAGCCTGGTATCTGACCCCCAGCCTGGAATCTGGGCCCCCAGCCTGGTATCTGACCCCCAGCCTGGTATCTGACCCCCCCAGCCTGGTATCTGGGCCCCCAGCCTGGTATCTGACCCCCAGCCTGGTATCTGGGCCCCCAGCCTGGTATCTGACCCCCAGCCTGGTATCTGACCCCCCCAGCCTGGTATCTGGGCCCCCAGCCTGGTATCTGACCCCCCAGCCTGGTATCTGGGCCCCCAGCCTGGTATCTGACCCCCAGCCTGGTATCTGGCCCCGCAGTGTGGTATCCGGCCCCCCAGCCTGGTATCTGGCCCCCAGCCTGGTATCTGGCCCCCCATTGTGGTATCTGGCCCCCCAGCCCGGTATCTGGCCCCCAGCCTGGTATCTGGCCCCCAGCGTGGTATCCGGCCCCCAGCATGGTATCCGGCCCCCCAGCCTGGTATCTGACCCCCAGCCTTGTATCTGGCCCCCAGCGTGGTATCTGGCCCCCCAGCCTTGTATCTGGCCCCCAGCGTGGTATCTGGGCCCCCAGCCTGGTATCTGGCCCCCCAGCCTTGTATCTGGCCCCCAGCGTGGTATCTGGGCCCACCAGCCTAGTATCTGGCCCCCAGCCTTGTATCTGGCCCCCAGCCTGGTATCTGGCCCCCAGCGTGGTATCTGGGCCCCCAGCCTGGTATCTGGCCCCCAGCCTGGTATCTGGCCCCCCAGCGTGGTATCTGGCCCCCCAGCCCGGTATCTGGCCCCCAGCACGGTGTCTGGCCCCCAGCCTGGTATCTGACCCCCAGCCTGGTATCTGACCCCCAGCCCGCTATCTGATGGTATCTGGCCCCCAGCGTGGTATCTGGGCCCCCAGCCTGGTATCTGACCCCCAGCCCGCTATCTGATGGTATCTGGCCCCCAGCCTGGTATCTGACCCCCAGCCCGCTATCTGATGGTAACTGGGCCCCCAGCCTGGTATCTGGCCCCCAGCCCGCTATCTGATGGTATCTGGCCCCCAGCCTGGTATCTGACCCCCAGCCTGGTATCTGACCCCCAGCCCGCTATCTGATGGTATCTGGCCCCCAGCCTGGTATCTGGCCCCCAGCGTGGTATCTGGGCCCCCAGCCTGGTATCTGACCCCCAGCCCGCTATCTGATGGTATCTGGCCCCCAGCCTGGTATCTGACCCCCAGCCCGCTATCTGATGGTATCTGGGCCCCCAGCCTGGTATCTGGCCCCCAGCCTGGTATCCGGCCCTCCAGCCTGGTATCTGGCCCCCAGCCTGGTATCTGACCCCCAGCCTGGTATCTGGCCCCCAGCATAGTATCTGGCCCCCAGCGTGGTATCCGGCCCCCCAGCCTGGTATCTGACCCCCAGCCTGGTTTCTGACCCCCCAGCCTGGTATCTGGCCCCCAGCCTGGTATCTGATGGTATCTGGCCCCCAGCCTGGTATCTGACCCCCAGCCTGGTATCTGACCCCCCAGCCTGGTATCTGGCCCCCAGCCTGCTATCTGATGGTATCCGGCCCCCAGCCTGGTATCTGGCCCCAGGCCTGGTATCTGGCCCCCAGCCCGCTATCTGATGGTATCCGGCCCCCAGCCTGGTATCTGGCCCCCCAGCCTGGTATCTGACCCCCAGCCTGGTATCTGGCCCCCAGCCCGCTATCTGATGGTATCCGGCCCCCAACCTGGTATCTGACCCCCAGCCTGGTATCTGACCCCCCAGCCTGGTATCTGGCCCCCAGCCCGCTATCTGATGGTATCCGGCCCCCAGCCTGGTATCTGGCCCCCCAGCCTGGTATCTGGCCCCCAGCCTGGTATCTAGCCCCCAGCCCGCTATCTGATGGTATCCGGCCCCCAGCATGGTATCCGGCCCCCCAGCCTGGTATCTGACCCCCAGCCTGGTATCTGGCCCCCAGCCCGCTATCTGATGGTATCCGGCCCCCCAGCGTGGTATCCGGCCCCCCAGCCTGGTATCTGACCCCCAGCCTGGTATCTGGCCCCCAGCCTGGTATCTGACCCGCCAACCTGGTATCTGACCCCCAGCGTGGTATCTGGTCCCCAGCCTGGTATCTGACCCCCAGCCTGGTATCCGGCCCCCCAGCCTGGTATCTGACCCCCAGCCTGGTATCTGGCCCCCAGCCCGCTATCTGATGGTATCCGGCCCCCCAGCGTGGTATCCGGCCCCCCAGCCTGGTATCTGACCCCCAGCCTGGTATCTGGCCCCCAGCCTGGTATCTGACCCGCCAACCTGGTATCTGACCCCCAGCCTGGTATCTGACCCCCCCAGCCTGGTATCTGACCCCCAGCCTGGTATCTGACCCCCAGCCTGGTATCTGACCCCCCCAGCCTGGTATCTGACCCCCAGCCTGGTATCTGGCCCCCAGCCTGGTATCTGACCCGCCAACCTGGTATCTGACCCCCAGCCTGGTATCTGACCCCCCCAGCCTGGTATCTGGTCCCCAGCCTGGTATCTGACCCCCAGCCTGGTATCTGACCCCCCCAGCCTGGTATCTGACCCCCAGCCTGGAATCTGGGCCCCCAGCCTGGTATCTGACCCCCCCAGCCTGGTATCTGGCCCCCAGCCTGGTATCTAGCCCCCAGCCCGCTATCTGATGGTATCTGGCCCCCCAGCATGGTATCCGGCCCCCCAGCCTGGTATCTGGCTCCCAGCCTTGTATCTGGCCCCCAGCCTGGTATCTGGCCCCCAGCCTGGTATCCGGCCCCCAGCATGGTATCCGGCCCCCCAGCCTGGTATCTGGCCCCCAGCCTGGTATCTAGCCCCCAGCGTGGTATCCGGCCCCCCAGCCTGGTATCTGGCCCCCAGCCTGGTATCTGGCCCCCCAGCCCGGTATCTGGCCCCCAGCGTGGTATCCGGCCCCCCAGCCTGGTATCTGGCCCCCAGCCTGGTATCTGGCCCCCCAGCGTGGTATCTGGCCCCCCAGCCTGGTATCTGACCCCCAGCCTGGTATCTGGCCCCCAGCCTGGTATCAGGCCCCCAGCCTGGTATCTGGCCCCCAGCATGGTATCAGGCCCCCAGCGTGGTATCCGGCCCCCCAGCCTGGTATCTGACCCCCAGCCTGGTTTCTGACCCCCCAGCCTGGTATCTGGCCCCCAGCCTGGTATCAGGCCCCCAGCGTGGTATCTGGGCCCCTAGCCTGGTATCTGGCCCCCAGCGTGGTATCTGGCCCCCAGCCTTGTATCTGGCCCCCAGCCTGGTATCTGGCCCCCAGCGTGGTATCTGGGCCCCCAGCCTGGTATCTGGCCCCCAGCCTGGTATCTGGCCCCCAGCCCGCTATCTGATGGTATCTGGCCCCCAGCCTGGTATCTGGCCCCCAGCCTGGTATCTGGCCCCCAGCCCGCTATCTGATGGTATCTGGCCCCCAGCCTGGTATCTGGCCCCCAGCATGGTATCTGGCCCCCAGCGTGGTATCCGGCCCCCCAGCCTGGTATCTGACCCCCAGCCTGGTTTCTGACCCCCCAGCCTGGTATCTGGCCCCCAGCCTGGTATCTGATGGTATCTGGCCCCCAGCCTGGTATCTGACCCCCAGCCTGGTATCTGACCCCCCAGCCTGGTATCTGGCCCCCAGCATGGTATCCGGCCCCCCAGCCTGGTATCTGGCCCCCAGCCTGGTATCTGGCCCCCCAGCGTGGTATCTGGCCCCCCAGCCTGGTATCTGACCCCCAGCCTGGTATCTGGCCCCCAGCCTGGTATCAGGCCCCCAGCCTGGTATCTGGCCCCCAGCATGGTATCAGGCCCCCAGCGTGGTATCCGGCCCCCCAGCCTGGTATCTGACCCCCAGCCTGGTTTCTGACCCCCCAGCCTGGTATCTGGCCCCCAGCCTGGTATCAGGCCCCCAGCGTGGTATCTGGGCCCCCAGCCTGGTATCTGGCCCCCAGCGTGGTATCTGGCCCCCAGCCTTGTATCTGGCCCCCAGCCTGGTATCTGGCCCCCAGCGTGGTATCTGGGCCCCCAGCCTGGTATCTGGCCCCCAGCCTGGTATCTGGCCCCCAGCCCGCTATCTGATGGTATCTGGCCCCCAGCCTGGTATCTGGCCCCCAGCCTGGTATCTGGCCCCCAGCCCGCTATCTGATGGTATCTGGCCCCCAGCCTGGTATCTGGCCCCCAGCATGGTATCTGGCCCCCAGCGTGGTATCCGGCCCCCCAGCCTGGTATCTGACCCCCAGCCTGGTTTCTGACCCCCCAGCCTGGTATCTGGCCCCCAGCCTGGTATCTGATGGTATCTGGCCCCCAGCCTGGTATCTGACCCCCAGCCTGGTATCTGACCCCCCAGCCTGGTATCTGGGCCCCCAGCCTGGTATCTGGCCCCCCAGCCTGGTATCTGGCCCCCAGCCTGGTATCTGATGGTATCTGGCCCCCAACCTGGTATCTGACCCCCAGCCTGGTATCTGACCCCCCAGCCTGGTATCTGGCCCCCAGCCTGGTATCTGATGGTATCTGGCCCCCAGCCTGGTATCTGACCCCCAGCCTGGTATCTGACCCCCCAGCCTGGTATCTGGGCCCCCAGCCTGGTTTCTGACCCCCCAGCCTGGTATCTGGCCCCCAGCCTGGTATCTGATGGTATCTGGCCCCCAACCTGGTATCTGACCCCCAGCCTGGTATCTGACCCCCCAGCCTGGTATCTGGCTCCCAGCCTGGTATCTGGCCCCCCAGCGTGGTGTCCGGCCCCCCAGCCTGGTATCTGGCCCCCAGCCTGGTATCTGGCCCCCCAGCGTGGTATCTGGCCACCCAGCCCGGTATCTGGCCCCCAGCACGGTGTCTGGCCCCCAGCCTTGTATCTGGCTCGCAGCCTTGTATCTGGCCCCCAGCCTGGTATCTGGCCCCCAGCCTGGTATCTGGCCCGCAGCGTGGTATCCGGCCCCCAGCATGGTATCCGGCCCCCCAGCCTGGTATCTGACCCCCAGCCTTGTATCTGGCTCCCAGCCTTGTATCTGGCCCCCAGCCTGGTATCTGGCCCCCAGCCTGGTATCTGGCCCGCAGCTTGGTATCCGGCCCCCAGCATGGTATCCGGCCCCCAGCGTGGTATCTGGCCCCCAGCCTGGTATCTAGCCCCCAGCGTGGTATCCGGCCCCCCAGCCTGGTATCTGGCCCCCAGCCTGGTATCTGGCCCCCCAGCCCGGTATCTGGCCCCCAGCGTGGTATCCGGCCCCCCAGCCTGGTATCTGGCCCCCAGCCTGGTATCTGGCCCCCCAGCGTGGTATCTGGCCCCCCAGCCTGGTATCTGGCCCCCAGCCTGGTATCTGATGGTATCTGGCCCCCAGCCTGGTATCTGACCCCCAGCCTGGTATCTGACCCCCCAGCCTGGTATCTGGCCCCCAGCATGGTATCCGGCCCCCCAGCCTGGTATCTGGCCCCCAGCCTGGTATCTGGCCCCCCAGCGTGGTATCTGGCCCCCCAGCCTGGTATCTGACCCCCAGCCTGGTATCTGGCCCCCAGCCTGGTATCAGGCCCCCAGCCTGGTATCTGGCCCCCAGCATGGTATCAGGCCCCCAGCGTGGTATCCGGCCCCCCAGCCTGGTATCTGACCCCCAGCCTGGTTTCTGACCCCCCAGCCTGGTATCTGGCCCCCAGCCTGGTATCAGGCCCCCAGCGTGGTATCTGGGCCCCCAGCCTGGTATCTGGCCCCCAGCGTGGTATCTGGCCCCCAGCCTTGTATCTGGCCCCCAGCCTGGTATCTGGCCCCCAGCGTGGTATCTGGGCCCCCAGCCTGGTATCTGGCCCCCAGCCTGGTATCTGGCCCCCAGCCCGCTATCTGATGGTATCTGGCCCCCAGCCTGGTATCTGGCCCCCAGCCTGGTATCTGGCCCCCAGCCCGCTATCTGATGGTATCTGGCCCCCAGCCTGGTATCTGGCCCCCAGCATGGTATCTGGCCCCCAGCGTGGTATCCGGCCCCCCAGCCTGGTATCTGACCCCCAGCCTGGTTTCTGACCCCCCAGCCTGGTATCTGGCCCCCAGCCTGGTATCTGATGGTATCTGGCCCCCAGCCTGGTATCTGACCCCCAGCCTGGTATCTGACCCCCCAGCCTGGTATCTGGGCCCCCAGCCTGGTATCTGGCCCCCCAGCCTGGTATCTGGCCCCCAGCCTGGTATCTGATGGTATCTGGCCCCCAACCTGGTATCTGACCCCCAGCCTGGTATCTGACCCCCCAGCCTGGTATCTGGCCCCCAGCCTGGTATCTGATGGTATCTGGCCCCCAGCCTG
Source organism: Telmatherina bonti (assembly GCF_933228915.1). Lineage (NCBI taxonomy): Eukaryota > Metazoa > Chordata > Actinopteri > Atheriniformes > Telmatherinidae > Telmatherina > Telmatherina bonti. Next base: position 43,177,896 of record NC_136621.1, on the reverse strand, counting down.
GTATCTGACCCCCAGCCTGGTATCTGACCCCCCAGCCTGGTATCTGGGCCCCCAGCCTGGTTTCTGACCCCCCAGCCTGGTATCTGGCCCCCAGCCTGGTATCTGATGGTATCTGGCCCCCAACCTGGTATCTGACCCCCAGCCTGGTATCTGACCCCCCAGCCTGGTATCTGGCTCCCAGCCTGGTATCTGGCCCCCCAGCGTGGTGTCCGGCCCCCCAGCCTGGTATCTGGCCCCCAGCCTGGTATCTGGCCCCCCAGCGTGGTATCTGGCCACCCAGCCCGGTATCTGGCCCCCAGCACGGTGTCTGGCCCCCAGCCTTGTATCTGGCTCGCAGCCTTGTATCTGGCCCCCAGCCTGGTATCTGGCCCCCAGCCTGGTATCTGGCCCGCAGCGTGGTATCCGGCCCCCAGCATGGTATCCGGCCCCCCAGCCTGGTATCTGACCCCCAGCCTTGTATCTGGCTCCCAGCCTTGTATCTGGCCCCCAGCCTGGTATCTGGCCCCCAGCCTGGTATCTGGCCCGCAGCTTGGTATCCGGCCCCCAGCATGGTATCCGGCCCCCAGCGTGGTATCTGGCCCCCAGCCTGGTATCTAGCCCCCAGCGTGGTATCCGGCCCCCCAGCCTGGTATCTGGCCCCCAGCCTGGTATCTGGCCCCCCAGCCCGGTATCTGGCCCCCAGCGTGGTATCCGGCCCCCCAGCCTGGTATCTGGCCCCCAGCCTGGTATCTGGCCCCCCAGCGTGGTATCTGGCCCCCCAGCCTGGTATCTGACCCCCAGCCTGGTATCTGGCCCCCAGCCTGGTATCTGGCCCCCAGCATGGTATCCGGCCCCCACCCTGGTATCTGGCCCCCAGCCTGGTATCTAGCCCCCAGCGTGGTATCCGGCCCCCCAGCCTGGTATCTGGCCCCTGGCCTGGTATCTGGCCCCCCAGCCCGGTATCTGGCCCCCAGCGTGGTATCCGGCCCCCCAGCCTGGTATCTGGCCCCCAGCCTGGTATCTGGCCCCCCAGCGTGGTATCTGGCCCCCCAGCCTGGTATCTGACCCCCAGCCTGGTATCTGGCCCCCAGCCTTGTATCAGGCCCCCAGCGTGGTATCTGGGCCCCCAGCCTGGTATCTGGCCCCCAGCGTGGTATCTGGGCCCACCAGCCTGGTATCTGGCCCCCAGCCTTGTATCTGGCCCCCAGCCTTGTATCTGGCCCCCAGCCTGGTATCTGGCCCCCCAGCCTTGTATCTGGCCCCCAGCGTGGTATCTGGGCCCACCAGCCTGGTATCTGGCCCCCAGCCCGCTATCTGATGGTATCTGGCCCCCAGCCTGGTATCTGGCCCCCAGCCTGGTATCTGGCCCCCAGCCCGCTATCTGATGGTATCTGGCCCCCAGCGTGGTATCCGGCCCGCAGCTTGGTATCCGGCACCCAGCATGGTATCCGGCCCCCCAGCCTGGTATCTGGCCCCCAGCCTGGTATCTAGCCCCCAGCGTGGTATCCGGCCCCCCAGCCTGGTATCTGGCCCCCAGCCTGGTATCTGGCCCCCCAGCCCGGTATCTGGCCCCCAGCGTGGTATCCGGCCCCCCAGCCTGGTATCTGGCCCCCAGCCTGGTATCTGGCCCCCCAGCGTGGTATCTGGCCCCCCAGCCTGGTATCTGACCCCCAGCCTGGTATCTGGCCCCCAGCCTGGTATCAGGCCCCCAGCGTGGTATCTGGGCCCCCAGCCTGGTATCTGGCCCCCAGCGTGGTATCTGGGCCCACCAGCCTGGTATCTAGCCCCCAGCCTTGTATCTGGCCCCCAGCCTTGTATCTGGCCCCCAGCCTGGTATCTGGCCCCCCAGCCTTGTATCTGGCCCCCAGCGTGGTATCTGGGCCCACCAGCCTGGTATCTGGCCCCCAGCCCGCTATCTGATGGTATCTGGCCCCCAGCCTGGTATCTGGCCCCCAGCATGGTATCAGGCCCCCAGCGTGGTATCCGGCCCCCCAGCCTGGTATCTGACCCCCAGCCTGGTTTCTGACCCCCCAGCCTGGTATCTGGCCCCCAGCCTGGTATCAGGCCCCCAGCGTGGTATCTGGGCCCCCAGCCTGGTATCTGGCCCCCAGCGTGGTATCTGGGCCCACCAGCCTGGTATCTGGCCCCCAGCCTGGTATCTGGCCCCCAGCCCGCTATCTGATGGTATCCGGCCCCCAACCTGGTATCTGACCCCCAGCCTGGTATCTGGCCCCCAGCCCGCTATCTGATGGTATCCGGCCCCCAACCTGGTATCTGACCCCCAGCCTGGTATCTGACCCCCCAGCCTGGTATCTGGCCCCCAGCCCGCTATCTGATGGTATCCGGCCCCCAACCTGGTATCTGGCCCCCCAGCCTGGTATCTGGCCCCCAGCCTGGTATCTAGCCCCCAGCCCGCTATCTGATGGTATCCGGCCCCCCAGCGTGGTATCCGGCCCCCCAGCCTGGTATCTGACCCGCCAGCCTGGTGTCTGGGCCCCAGCCTGGTATCTGACCCCCAGCCTGGTATCTGACCCCCCCAGCCTGGTATCTGGGCCCCCAGCCTGGTATCTGACCCCCAGCCTGGTATCTGACCCCCCCAGCCTGGTATCTGGGCCCCCAGCCTGGTATCTGACCCCCAGCCTGGTATCTGGCCCCCCAGCGTGGTATCCGGCCCCCCAGCCTGGTATCTGGCCCCCAGCCTGGTATCTGGCCCCCCAGCGTGGTATCTGGCCCCCCAGCCCGGTATCTGGCCCCCAGCCTGGTATCTGAACCCCAGCCTGGTATCTGATGGTATCTGGCCCCCAGCCTGGTATCTGGCCCCCCAGCCTGGTATCTGGCCCCCCAGCCCGGTATCTGGCCCCCAGCCCGGTATCTGGCCCCCAGCCCGCTATCTGATGGTATCTGGCCCCCAGCCTGGTATCTGGCCCCCCAGCCTGGTATCTGACCCCCAGCCTGGTATCTGGCCCCCAGCCTGGTATCAGGCCCCCAGCCTTGTATCTGGCCCCCCAGCCTTGTATCTGGCCCCCAGCGTGGTATCTGGGCCCACCAGCCTGGTATCTGGCCCCCAGCCTTGTATCTGGCCCCCAGCCTGGTATCAGGCCCCCAGCGTGGTATCTGGGCCCCCAGCCTGGTATCTGGCCCCCCAGCCTTGTATCTGGCCCCCAGCGTGGTATCTGGGCCCACCAGCATGGTATCTGGCCCCCAGCCCGCTATCTGATGGTATCCGGCCCCCAGCCTGGTATATGGCCCCCAGCCTGGTATCTGGCCCCCCAGCCTTGTATCTGGCCCATAGCGTGGTATCTGGCCCCCAGCCTGGTATCTTGCCCCCAGCCTGGTATCTGACCCCCAGCCTGGTATCCGGCCCCCAGCCTGGTATCTGACCCCCAGCCTGGTATCAGGCCCCCAGCATGGTATCTGGCCCCCAGCATGGTATCTGGCCCCCAGCGTGGTATCCGGCCCCCCAGCCTGGTATCTGACCCCCAGCCTGGTTTCTGACCCCCCAGCCTGGTATCTGGCCCCCAGCCTGTTCTCTGATGGTATCTGGCCCCCAGCCTGGTATCTGGCCCCCAGCCTGGGATCTGACCCCCAGCCTGGTATCTGACCCCCCAGCCTGGTATCCGGCCCCCAGCCTGGTATCTGATGGTATCTGGCCCCCAACCTGGTATCTGACCCCCAGCCTGGTATCTGACCCCCCAGCCTGGTATCTGGCCCCCAGCCCGCTATCTGATGGTATCCGGCCCCCAGCCTGGTATCTGGCCCCCCAGCCTGGTATCTGGCCCCCAGCCTGGTATCTAGCCCCCAGCCCGCTATCTGATGGTATCCGGCCCCCAGCCTGGTATCTGATGGTATCTGGCCCCCAGCCTGGTATCTGGCCCCCAGCATGGTATCTCACCCCCAGCCTGGTATCTGACCCCCCAGCCTGGTATCTGGCCCCCAGCCTGGTATCTGGCCCCCAGCCCGCTATCTGATGGTATCCGGCCCCCAACCTGGTATCTGACCCCCAGCCTGGTATCTGACCCCCAGCCTGGTATCTGGCCCCCAGCCTGGTATCTGGCCCCCAGCCCGCTATCTGATGGTATCCGGCCCCCCAGCGTGGTATCCGGCCCCCCAGCCTTTTATCTGACCCCCAGCCTGGTATATGGCCCCCAGCCTGGTATCTGGGCCCCCAGCCTGGTATCTGGCCCCCCAGCGTGGTATCCGGCCCCTAGCATGGTATCTGACCCCCCCAGCCTGGTATCTGGGCTCCCAGCCTGGTATCTGACCCCCAGCCTGGTATCTGGACCCCCAGCGTGGTATCCGGCCCCCCAGCCTGTTATCTGACCCCCAGCCTGGTATCTGGGCCCCCAGCCTGGTATCTGGCCCCCAGCCTGGTATCTGGCCCCCCAGCGTGGTATCCGGCCCCCAGCATGGTATCTCACCCCCCCAGCCTGGTATCTGGGCCCCCAGCCTGGTATCTGACCCCCAGCCTGGTATCTGGCCCCCCAGCGTGGTATCCGGCCCCCAGCATGGTATCTGACCCCCAGCCTGGTATCTGGCCCCCAGCCTGGTATCTGACCCCCCCAGCCTGGTATCTGACCCCCAGCCTTGTATCTGGCCCCCAGCCTGGTATCCGGCCCCCAGCCTGGTATCCTGCCCCCAGCCTGGTATCTGACCCCCAGCCTGGTATCTCGCCCCCCAGCCTGGTATCTGGCCCCCAGCCTGGTATCTGGCCCCCAGCCTGGTATCCGGCCCCCCAGCCTGGTATCTGACCCCCCAGCCTGGTATCTGGCCCCCAGCCTGGTATCTGATGGTATCTGTCCCCCAACCTGGTATCTGACCCCCAGCCTGGTATCTGACCCCCCAGCCTGGTATCTGGCCCCCAGCCTGGTATCTGGCCCCCAGCCCGCTATCTGATGGTATCCGGCCCCCAGCCTGGTATCTGGCCCCCCAGCCTGGTATCTGACCCCCCAGCCTGGTATCTGGCCCCCAGCCCGCTATCTGATGGTATCCGGCCCCCAACCTGGTATCTGACCCCCAGCCTGGTATCTGACCCCCCAGCCTGGTATCTGGCCCCCAGCCCGCTATCTGATGGTATCCGGCCCCCAGCCTGGTATCTGGCCCCCCAGCCTGGTATCTGGCCCCCAGCCTGGTATCTAGCCCCCAGCCCGCTATCTGATGGTATCCGGCCCCCATCATGGTATCTGGCCCCCAGCCTGGTATCTGACCCCCAGCCTGGTATCTGGCCCCCAGCCTGGTATCTGGCCCCCAGCCCGCTATCTGATGGTATCCGGCCCCCCAGCGTGGTATCCGGCCCCCCAGCCTGGTATCTGACCCCCAGCCTGGTATCTGGCCCCCAGCCTGGTATCTGACCCCCAGCCTGGTATCTGACCCCCAGCGTGGTATCTGGCCCCCAGCCCGCTATCTGATGGTATCCGGCCCCCAGCATGGTATCCTGCCCCCCAGCCTTGTATCTGACCCCCAGCCTGGTATCTGACCCCCAGCCTGGTATCCGGCCCCCAGCCTGGTATCTGACCCCCAGCCTGGTATCAGGCCCCCAGCATGGTATCTGACCCCCAGCCTGGTATCCGGCCCCCAGCCTGGTATCTGACCCCCAGCCTGGTATCAGGCCCCCAGCATGGTATCTGGCCCCCAGCATGGTATCTGGCCCCCAGCGTGGTATCCGGCCCCCCAGCCTGGTATCTGACCCCCAGCCTGGTTTCTGACCCCCCAGCCTGGTATCTGGCCCCCAGCCTGTTCTCTGATGGTATCTGGCCCCCAGCCTGGTATCTGGCCCCCAGCCTGGTATCTGACCCCCAGCCTGGTATCTGACCCCCCAGCCTGGTATCCGGCCCCCAGCCTGGTATCTGATGGTATCTGGCCCCCAACCTGGTATCTGACCCCCAGCCTGGTATCTGACCCCCCAGCCTGGTATCTGATGGTATCTGGCCCCCAACCTGGTATCTGGCCCCCAGCCCGCTATCTGATGGTATCCGGCCCCCAGCCTGGTATCTGGCCCCCCAGCCTGGTATCTGGCCCCCAGCCTGGTATCTAGCCCCCAGCCCGCTATCTGATGGTATCCGGCCCCCAGCCTGGTATCTGGCCCCCAGCCTGGTATCTGGCCCCCAGCCCGCTATCTGATGGTATCCGGCCCCCCAGCGTGGTATCCGGCCCCCCAGCCTGGTATCTGACCCCCAGACTGGTATCTGGCCCCCAGCCTGGTATCTGACCCCCAGCGTGGTATCTGGTCCCCAGCCTGGTATCTGACCCCCAGCCTGGTATCTGACCCCCCCAGCCTGGTATCTGACCCCCAGCCTGGAATCTGGGCCCCCAGCCTGGTATCTGACCCCCACCCTGGTATCTGACCCCCCCAGCCTGGTATCTGGGCCCCCAGCCTGGTATCTGACCCCCAGCCTGGTATCTGACCCCCCCAGCCTGGTATCTGGGCCCCCAGCCTGGTATCTGACCCCCAGCCTGGTATCTGGCCCCCCAGCGTGGTATCCGGCCCCCAGCATGGTATCCGGCCCCCCAGCCTGGTATCTGGCCCCCAGCCTTGTATCTGGTCCCCAGCCTTGTATCTGGCCCACAGCCTGGTATCTGACCCCCAGCCTGGTATCTGCCCCCCCAGCGTGGTATCTGACCCCCCAGCGTGGTATCTGACCCCCCAGCCTGGTATATGACCCCCAGCCTGGTATCTGGCCCCCAGCCCGCTATCTGATGGTATCTGGCCCCCAGCCTGGTATCTGGCCCCCAGCCTGGTATCTGACCCCCAGCCTGGTATCTGGCCCCCAGCATGGTATCTGGCCCCCAGCGTGGTATCCGGCCCCCCAGCCTGGTATCTGACCCCCAGCCTTGTATCTGACCCCCCAGCCTGGTATCTGGGCCCCAGCCTGGTATCTGATGGTATCTGGCCCCCAGCCTGGTATCTGGCCCCCAGCCTGGTATCTGATGGTATCTGGCCCCCAGCCTGGTATCTGGCCCCCAGCATGGTATCTCACCCCCAGCCTGGTATCTGACCCCCCAGCCTGGTATCTGGCCCCCAGCCTGGTATCTGGCCCCCAGCCCGCTATCTGATGGTATCCGGCCCCCAGCCTGGTATCTGATGGTATCTGGCCCCCAGCCTGGTATCTGGCCCCCAGCATGGTATCTCACCCCCAGCCTGGTATCTGACCCCCCAGCCTGGTATCTGGCCCCCAGCCTGGTATCTGGCCCCCAGCCCGCTATCTGATGGTATCCGGCCCCCAACCTGGTATCTGACCCCCAGCCTGGTATCTGACCCCCCAGCTTGGTATCTGGCCCCCAGCCTGGTATCTGGCCCCCAGCCCGCTATCTGATGGTATCCGGCCCCCCAGCGTGGTATCCGGCCCCCCAGCCTGTTATCTGACCCCCAGCCTGGTATATGGCCCCCAGCCTGGTATCTGACCCCCAGCCTGGTATCTGGCCCCCCAGTCTGGTATTTGGCCCCCAGCGTGGTATCTGGCCCCCAGCCTGGTATCTGACCCCCAGCCTGGTATCTGACCCCCAGCCTGGTATCTGGCCCCCAGCGTGGTATCCGGCCCCCCAGCCTGGCATCTGACCCCCAGCCTGGTATCCGGCCCCCAGCCTGGTATCTGACCCCCAGCCTGGTATCTGGCCCCCAACGTGGTATCCGGCCCCCCAGCGTGGTATCTGACCCCCAGCCTGGTTTCTGACCCCCCAGCCTGGTATCTGGCCCCCAGCCTGGTATCTGATGGTATCTGGCCCCCAGCCTGGTATCTGGCCCCCAGCCTGGTATCTGGCCCCCAGCCCGTTATCTGATGGTGTCCGGCCCCCAGCCTGGTATCTGGCCCCCCAGCCTGGTATCTGACCCCCCAGCCTGGTATCTGGCCCCCAGCCCGCTATCTGATGGTATCCGGCCCCCAACCTGGTATCTGACCCCCCAGCCTGGTATCTGGCCGCCAGCCCGCTATCTGATGGTATCTGGCCCCCAGCCTGGTATCTGGCCCCCCAGCCTGGTATCTGGCCCCCAGCCTGGTATCTGGCCCCCAGCCCGCTATCTGATGGTATCCGGCCCCCAGCCTGGTATCTGGCCCCCAGCCTGGTATCTGGCCCCCAGCCCGCTATCTGATGGTATCCGGCCCCCCAGCGTGGTATCCGGCCCCCCAGCCTGGTATCTGACCCCCAGCCTGGTATCTGGCCCCCAGCCTGGTATCTGACCCGCCAGCCCGGTATCTGGCCCCCAGCATGGTATCTTACCCCCAGCCTGGTATCTGACCCCCAGCGTGGTATCTGGTCCCCAGCCTGGTATCTGGCCCCCAGCCTGGTATCTGGCCCCCAGCCCGCTATCTGATGGTATCCGGCCCCCAGCATGGTATCCTGCCCCCCAGCCTTGTATCTGGCCCCCAGCCTGGTATCTGGCCCCCAGCCCGCTATCTGATGGTATCCGGCCCCCCAGCGTGGTATCCGGCCACCCAGCCTGGTATCTGGCCCCCAGCCTGGTATCTGGCCCCCAGCCTGGTATCTGATGGTATCCGGCCCCCAGCCTGGTATCTGGCCCCCAGCCTGGTATCTGGCCCCCCAGCCTGGTATCTGGCCCCCAGCCCGCTATCTGATGGTATCCGGCCCCCAGCCTGGTATCTGACCCCCAGCCTGGTATCTGACCCCCCAGCCTGGTATCTGGCCCCCAGCCTGGTATCTGATGGTATCTGGCCACCAACCTGGTATCTGACCCCCAGCCTGGTATCTGACCCCCCAGCCTGGTATCTGGCCCCCAGCCCGTTATCTGATGGTATGCGGCCCCCAGCCTAGTATCTGGCCCCCCAGCCTGGTATCTGACCCCCCAGCCTGGTATCTGGCCCCCAGCCCGCTATCTGATGGTATCCGGCCCCCAACCTGGTATCTGACCCCCCAGCCTGGTATCTGGCCCCCAGCCCGCTATCTGATGGTATCTGGCCCCCAGCCTGGTATCTGGCCCCCCAGCCTGGTATCTGACCCCCAGCCTGGTATCTGGCCCCCAGCATGGTATCTGGCCCCCAGCGTGGTATCCGGCCCCCCAGCCTGGTATCTGACCCCCAGCCTTGTATCTGACCCCCCAGCCTGGTATCTGGGCCCCAGCCTGGTATATGATGGTATCTGGCCCCCAGCCTGGTATCTGGCCCCCAGCCTGGTATCTGATGGTATCTGGCCCCCAGCCTGGTATCTGGCCCCCAGCATGGTATCTCACCCCCAGCCTGGTATCTGACCCCCCAGCCTGGTATCTGGCCCCCAGCCTGGTATCTGGCCCCCAGCCCGCTATCTGATGGTATCCGGCCCCCAGCCTGGTATCCGGCCCCCAACCTGGTATCTGACCCCCAGCCTGGTATCTGACCACCCAGCTTGGTATCTGGCCCCCAGCCTTGTATCTGGCCCCCAGCCCGCTATCTGATGGTATCCGGCCCCCCAGCGTGGTATCCGGCCCCCAGCCTGGTATATGGCCCCCAGCCTGGTATCTGGGCCCCCAGCCTGGTATCTGGCCCCCCAGCGTGGTATCCGGCCCCTAGCATGGTATCTGACCCCCCCAGCCTGGTATCTGGGCCCCCAGCCTGGTATCTGACCCCCAGCCTGGTATCTGGCCCCCCAGCGTGGTATCCGGCCCCCCAGCCTTTTATCTGACCCCCAGCCTGGTATCTGGGCCCCCAGCCTGGTATCTGGCCCCCAGCCTGGTATCTGGCCCCCCAGCGTGGTATCCGGCCCCCAGCATGGTATCTGGGCCCCCAGCCTGGTATCCGGCCCCCAGCCTGGTATCCGGCCCCCAGCCTGGTATCTCGCCCCCCAGCGTGGTATCCGGCCCCCAGCATGGTATCTGACCCCCCCAGCCTGGTATCTGGGCCCCCAGCCTGGTATCTGACCCCCAGCCTGGTATCTGGCCCCCCAGCGTGGTATCCGGCCCCCAGCATGGTATCTGACCCCCAGCCTGGTATCTGGCCCCCAGCCTGGTATCTGACCCCCCCAGCCTGGTATCTGACCCCCAGCCTGGTATCCGGCCCCCAGCCTGGTATCCGGCCCCCAGCCTGGTATCTCGCCCCCCAGCCTGGTATCTGGCCCCCAGCCTGGTATCCGGCCCCCCAGCCTGGTATCTGACCCCCAGCCTGGTATCCGGCCCCCAGCGTGGTATCCGGCCCCCCAGCCTGGTATCTGACCCCCAGCCTGGTATCTGACCCCCAGCCATGTATCTGACCCCCCAGCCTGGTATCTGGCCCCCAGCCTGGTATCTGATGGTATCTGTCCCCCAACCTGGTATCTGACCCCCAGCCTGGTATCTGACCCCCCAGCCTGGTATCTGGCCCCCAGCCTGGTATCTGGCCCCCAGCCCGCTATCTGATGGTATCCGGCCCCCAGCCTGGTATCTGGCCCCCCAGCCTGGTATCTGACCCCCCAGCCTGGTATCTGGCCCCCAGCCCGCTATCTGATGGTATCCGGCCCCCAACCTGGTATCTGATGGTATCTGGCCCCAAGCCTGGTATCTGGCCCCCAGCCTGGTATCTGATGGTATCTGGCCCCAAGCCTGGTATCTGGCCCCCAACCTGGTATCTGACCCCCAGCCTGGTATCTGGCCCCCAGCCTGGTATCTGACCCCCAGCCATGTATCTGACCCCCCAGCCTGGTATCTGGCCCCCAGCCTGGTATCTGATGGTATCTGTCCCCCAACCTGGTATCTGACCCCCAGCCTGGTATCTGACCCCCCAGCCTGGTATCTGGCCCCCAGCCTGGTATCTGGCCCCCAGCCTGGTATCTGATGGTATCTGGCCCCCAGCCTGGTATCTGGCCCCCAGCCTGGTTTCTGACCCCCCAGCCTGGTATCTAACCCCCAGCCAGGTATCTGATGGTATCTGGCCCCCAGCCTGGTATCTGATGGTATCTGGCCCCAAGCCTGGTATCTGGCCCCCAGTCTGGTATCTGATGGTATCTGGCCCCAAGCCTGGTATCTGGCCCCCAACCTGGTATCTGACCCCCAGCCTGGTATCTGGCCCCCAGCCTGGTATCTGGCCCCCAGCCCGTTATCTGATGGTGTCCGGCCCCCAGCCTGGTATCTGGCCCCCCAGCCTGGTATCTGACCCCCCAGCCTGGTATCTGGCCCCCAGCCCGCTATCTGATGGTATCCGGCCCCCAGCCTGGTATCTGGCCCCCAGCCTGGTATCTGGCCCCCAGCCCGCTATCTGATGGTATCCGGCCCCCCAGCGTGGTATCCGGCCCCCCAGCCTGGTATCTGACCCCCAGCCTGGTATCTGGCCCCCAGCCCGCTATCTGATGGTATCCGGCCCCCCAGCGTGGTATCCGGCCACCCAGCCTGGTATCTGGCCCCCAGCCTGGTATCTGGCCCCCAGCCTGGTATCTGATGGTATCCGGCCCCCAGCCTGGTATCTGGCCCCCAGCCTGGTACCTGGCCCCCCAGCCTGGTATCTGGCCCCCAGCCTGGTATCTGACCCCCAGCCTGGTATCTGACCCCCCAGCCTGGTATCTGGCCCCCAGCCTGGTATCTGATGGTATCTGGCCCCCAACCTGGTATCTGACCCCCAGCCTGGTATCTGACCCCCCAGCCTGGTATCTGGCCCCCAGCCTGGTATCTGGCCCCGAGCCTGGTATCTGGCCCCCAGCCCGCTATCTGATGGTATCCGGCCCCCCAGCCAGCTATCTGACCCCCAGCCTGGTATCTGGCCCCCAGCCTGGTATCCGGCCCCCCAGCCTGGTATCTGGCCCCCAGCCTGGTATCTGACCCCCAGCCTGGTATCTGGCCCCCCAGTCTGGTATTTGGCCCCCAGCGTGGTATCTGGCCCCCAGCCTGGTATCTGACCCCCAGCCTGGTATCTGACCCCCAGCCTGGTATCTGGCCCCCAGCGTGGTATCCGGCCCCCCAGCCTGGTATATGACCCCCAGCCTGGTATCCGGCCCCCAGCCTGGTATCTGACCCCCAGCCTGGTATCTGGCCCCCAACGTGGTATCCGGCCCCCCAGCCTGGTATCTGACCCCCAGCCTGGTATCCGGCCCCCAGCCTGGTATCTGACCCCCAGCCTGGTATCTGGCCCCCAACGTGGTATCCGGCCCCCCAGCCTGGTATCTGACCCCCAGCCTGGTTTCTGACCCCCCAGCCTGGTATCTGGCCCCCAGCCTGGTATCTGATGGTATCTGGCCCCCAGCCTGGTATCTGGCCCCCAGCCTGGTATCTGGCCCCCAGCCCGTTATCTGATGGTGTCCGGCCCCCAGCCTGGTATCTGGCCCCCCAGCCTGGTATCTGACCCCCCAGCCTGGTATCTGGCCCCCAGCCCGCTATCTGATGGTATCCGGCCCCCAACCTGGTATCTGACCCCCCAGCCTGGTGTCTGGCCCCCAGCCCGCTATCTGATGGTATCTGGCCCCCAGCCTGGTATCTGGCCCCCCAGCCTGGTATCTGGCCCCCAGCCTGGTATCTGGCCCCCAGCCCGCTATCAGATGGTATCCGGCCCCCAGCCTGGTATCTGGCCCCCAGCCTGGTATCTGGCCCCCAGCCCGCTATCTGATGGTATCCGGCCCCCCAGCGTGGTATCCGGCCCCCCAGCCTGGTATCTGACCCCCAGCCTGGTATCTGGCCCCCAGCCTGGTATCTGACCCGCCAGCCCGGTATCTGGCCCCCAGCATGGTATCTTACCCCCAGCCTGGTATCTGACCCCCAGCGTGGTATCTGGTCCCCAGCCTGGTATCTGGTCCCCAGCCTGGTATCTGGCCCCCAGCCTGGTATCTGGCCCCCAGCCCGCTATCTGATGGTATCCGGCCCCCAGCATGGTATCCTGCCCCCCAGCCTTGTATCTGACCCCCAGCCTGGTATCTGGCCCCCAGCCTGGTATCTGGCCCCCAGCCCGATATCTGATGGTATCCGGCCCCCCAGCGTGGTATCCGGCCACCCAGCCTGGTATCTGGCCCCCAGCCTGGTATCTGGCCCCCAGCCTGGTATCTGATGGTATCCGGCCCCCAGCCTGGTATCTGGCCCCCAGCCTGGTATCTGGCCCCCCAGCCTGGTATCTGGCCCCCAGCCCGCTATCTGATGGTATCCGGCCCCCAGCCTGGTATCTGACCCCCAGCCTGGTATCTGACCCCCCAGCCTGGTATCTGGCCCCCAGCCTGGTATCTGATGGTATCTGGCCACCAACCTGGTATCTGACCCCCAGCCTGGTATCTGACCCCCCAGCCTGGTATCTGGCCCCCAGCATGGTATCTGACCCCCAGCCTGGTATCTGGCCCCCAGCCTGGTATCTGGCCCCCAGGATGGTATCTGACCCCCAGCCTGGTATCTGGCCCCCCAGTCTGGTATTTGGCCCCCAGCGTGGAATCTGGCCCCCAGCCTGGTATCTGGCCCCCAGCCTGGTATCTGACCCCCAGTCTGGTATTTGGCCCCCAGCGTGGAATCTGGCCCCCAGCCTGGTATCTGGCCCCCAGCCTCGTATCTGACCCCCAGCGTGGTATCCGGCCCCCCAGCCTGGTATCTGACCCCCAGCCTGGTATCCGGCCCCCAGCCTGGTATCTGACCCCCAGCCTGGTATCTGGCCCCCAACGTGGTATCCGGCCCCCCAGCCTGGTATCTGACCCCCAGCCTGGTTTCTGACCCCCAGCCTGGTATCTGATGGTATCTGGCCCCCAGCCTGGTATCTGGCCCCCAGCCTGGTATCTGATGGTATCTGGCCCCCATCCTGGTATCTGGCCCCCAGCCTGGTATCTGACCCCCAACCTGGTATCTGACCCCCAGCCTGGTATCTGGCCCCCAGCCTGGTATCTGACCCCCAGCCTGGTATCTGGCCCCCAGCCTGGTATCTGGCCCCCAGCCAGCTATCTGATGGTATCCGGCCCCCAGCCTGGTATCTGGCCCCCCAGCCTGGTATCTGACCCCCCAGCCTGGTATCTGGCCCCCAGCCCGCTATCTGATGGTATCCGGCCCCCAGCCTGGTATCTGGCCCCCAGCCTGGTATCTGGCCCCCTAGCCTGGTATCTAGCCCCCAGCCCGCTATCTGATGGTATCCGGCCCCCAGCATGGTATCCGGCCCCCCAGCCTGGTATCTGACCCCCAGCCTGGTTTTCTGGCCCCCAGCCTGGTATCTGGCCCCCAGCCCGCTATCTGATGGTATCCGGCCCCCCAGCGTGGTATCCGGCCCCCAGCCTGGTATCTGGCCCCCAGCCTGGTATCTGACCCCTAGCGTGGTATCCGGCCCCCCAGCCTGGTATCTGACCCCCAGCCTGGTATCCGGCCCCCAGCATGGTATCTGACCCCCAGCCTGGTATCTTGCCCCCAGCATGGTATCTGGCCCCCAGCGTGGTATCTGGCCCCCAGCCTGGTATCCGGCCCCCAGCATGGTATCTGACCCCCAGCCTGGTATCTTGCCCCCAGCATGGTATCTGGCCCCCAGCGTGGTATCTGACCCCCAGCCTGGTATCCGGCCCCCAGCGTGGTATCTGGCCCCCAGCCAGGTATCTTGCCCCCAGCATGGTATCTGGCCCCCAGCGTGGTATCTGACCCCCAGCCTGTATCTGACCCCCAGCCTGGTATCTGACCCCCCAGCCTGGTATCTGGCCCCCAGCGTGGTATCTGGCCCCCAGCCAGGTATCTTGCCCCCAGCATGGTATCTGGCCCCCAGCGTGGTATCTGACCCCCAGCCTGTATCTGACCCCCAGCCTGGTATCTGACCCCCCAGCCTGGTATCTGGCCCCCAGCCTGGTATCCGGCCCCCAGCGTGGTATCCGGCCCCCCAGCCAGGTATCTTGCCCCCAGCCTGGTATCTGGCCCCCAGCCTGGTATCTGGCCCCCAGCGTGGTATCTGGCCCCCAGCGTGGTATCTGACCCCCAGCCTGTATCTGACCCCCAGCCTGGTATCTGACCCCCCAGCCTGGTATCTGGCCCCCAGCCTGGTATCGGATGGTTTCTGGCCCCCAGCCCGCTATCTGATGGTATCCGGCCCCCAACCTGGTATCTGACCCCCAGCCTGGTATCTGACCCCCCAGCCTGGTATTTGGCCCCCAGCGTGGTATCAGGCCCCCCAGCCTGGTATCTAACCCCCAGCCTGGAATCTGGGCTCCCAGCCTGGTATCTGACCCCCATCCTGGTCTCTGACCCCCCCAGCCTGGTATCTGGGCCCCCAGCCTGGTATCTGACCCCCAGCCTGGTATCTGAACCCCAGCCTGGTATCTGGGCCCCAGCCTGGTATCTGACCCGCCAGCCTGGTATCTGACCCCCCCAGCCTGGTATCTGGGCCCCCAGCCTGGTATCTGACCCCCAGCCTGGTATCTGGCCCCCCAGCGTGGTATCCGGCCCCCAGCATGGTATCCGGCCCCCCAGCCTGGTATCTGGCCCCCAGCCTGGTATCTGACCCCCAGCCTGGTATCTGGCCCCCCAGTCTGGTATTTGGCCCCCAGCCTGGTATCCGGCCCCCAGCCTGGTATCTGACCCCCAGCCTGGTATCTGGCCCCCAACGTGGTATCCGGCCCCCCAGCCTGGTATCTGACCCCCAGCCTGGTTTCTGACCCCCCAGCCTGGTATCTGGCCCCCAGCCTGGTATCTGATGGTATCTGGCCCCCAGCCTGGTATCTGGCCCCCAGCCTGGTATCTGACCCCCCAGCCTGGTATCTAACCCCCAGCCAGGTATCTGATGGTATCTGGCCCCCAGCCTGGTATCTGATGGTATCTGGCCCCCAGCCTGGTATCTGGCCCCCAGCCTGGTATCTGATGGTATCTGACCCCCAGCCTGGTATCTGACCCCCCAGCCTGGTATCTGGCCCCCAGCGTGGTATCTGGCCCCCAGCCAGGTATCTTGCCCCCAGCATGGTATCTGGCCCCCAGCGTGGTATCTGACCCCCAGCCTGTATCTGACCCCCAGCCTGGTATCTGACCCCCCAGCCTGGTATCTGGCCCCCAGCCTGGTATCCGGCCCCCAGCGTGGTATCCGGCCCCCCAGCCAGGTATCTTGCCCCCAGCCTGGTATCTGGCCCCCAGCCTGGTATCTGGCCCCCAGCGTGGTATCTGGCCCCCAGCGTGGTATCTGACCCCCAGCCTGTATCTGACCCCCAGCCTGGTATCTGACCCCCCAGCCTGGTATCTGGCCCCCAGCCTGGTATCGGATGGTTTCTGGCCCCCAGCCCGCTATCTGATGGTATCCGGCCCCCAACCTGGTATCTGACCCCCAGCCTGGTATCTGACCCCCCAGCCTGGTATTTGGCCCCCAGCGTGGTATCAGGCCCCCCAGCCTGGTATCTAACCCCCAGCCTGGAATCTGGGCTCCCAGCCTGGTATCTGACCCCCATCCTGGTCTCTGACCCCCCCAGCCTGGTATCTGGGCCCCCAGCCTGGTATCTGACCCCCAGCCTGGTATCTGAACCCCAGCCTGGTATCTGGGCCCCAGCCTGGTATCTGACCCGCCAGCCTGGTATCTGACCCCCCCAGCCTGGTATCTGGGCCCCCAGCCTGGTATCTGACCCCCAGCCTGGTATCTGGCCCCCCAGCGTGGTATCCGGCCCCCAGCATGGTATCCGGCCCCCCAGCCTGGTATCTGGCCCCCAGCCTGGTATCTGACCCCCAGCCTGGTATCTGGCCCCCCAGTCTGGTATTTGGCCCCCAGCCTGGTATCCGGCCCCCAGCCTGGTATCTGACCCCCAGCCTGGTATCTGGCCCCCAACGTGGTATCCGGCCCCCCAGCCTGGTATCTGACCCCCAGCCTGGTTTCTGACCCCCCAGCCTGGTATCTGGCCCCCAGCCTGGTATCTGATGGTATCTGGCCCCCAGCCTGGTATCTGGCCCCCAGCCTGGTATCTGACCCCCCAGCCTGGTATCTAACCCCCAGCCAGGTATCTGATGGTATCTGGCCCCCAGCCTGGTATCTGATGGTATCTGGCCCCCAGCCTGGTATCTGGCCCCCAGCCTGGTATCTGATGGTATCTGGCCCCCAGCCTGGTTTCTGACCCCCCAGCCTGGTATCTGACCCCCAACCTGGTATCTGACCCCCAACCTGGTATCTGACCCCCAGCCGTGTATCTGGCCCCCAGCCTGGTATCTGGCCCCCAGCCAGCTATCTGATGGTATCCGGCCCCCAGCCTGGTATCTGGCCCCCCAGCCTGGTATCTGACCCCCCAGCCTGGTATCTGGCCCCCAGCCCGCTATCTGATGGTATCCGGCCCCCAGCCTGGTATCTGGCCCCCAGCCTGGTATCTGGCCCCCCAGCCTGGTATCTAGCCCCCAGCCTGCTATCTGATGGTATCCGGCCCCCAGCATGGTATCCGGCCCCCCAGCCTGGTATCTGGCCCCCAGCCTGGTATCTGGCCCCCCAGCCTGGTATCTAGCCCCCAGCCCGCTATCTGATGGTATCCGGCCCCCCAGCGTGGTATCCGGCCCCCAACCTGGTATCTGGCCCCCAGCCTGGTATCTGACCCCCAGCGTGGTATCCGGCCCCCCAGCCTGGTATCTGACCCCCAGCCTGGTATCCGGCCCCCAGCATGGTATCTGACCCCCAGCGTGGTATCTGGCCCCCAGCCAGGTATCTTGCCCCCAGCATGGTATCTGGCCCCCAGCGTGGTATCTGACCCCCAGCCTGTATCTGACCCCCAGCCTGGTATCTGACCCCCCAGCCTGGTATCTGATGGTTTCTGGCCCCCAGCCCGCTATCTGATGGTATCCGGCCCCCAGCCTGGTATCTGGCCCCCCAGCCTGGTATCTGACCCCCCAGCCTGGTATCTGGCCCCCAGCCCGCTATCTGATGGTATCCGGCCCCCAACCTGGTATCTGACCCCCAGCCTGGTATCTGACCCCCCAGCCTGGTATTTGGCCCCCAGCGTGGTATCAGGCCCCCCAGCCTGGTATCTGACCCCCAGCCTGGTATCTGGTCCCCAGCCTGGTATCTAACCCCCAGCCTGGAATCTTGGCTCCCAGCCTGGTATCTGGTCCCCAGCCTGGTATCTAACCCCCAGCCTGGTATCTGGGCCCCCAGCCTGGTATCTGACCCCCAGCCTGGTATCTGAACCCCAGCCTGGTATCTGGGCCCCAGCCTGGTATCTGACCCGCCAGCCTGGTATCTGGGCCCCAGCCTGGTATCTGGCCCCCAGCCTGGTATCTGATGGTATCCGGCCCCCAGCCTGGTATCTGGCCCCCAGCCTGGTATCTGATGGTATCCGGCCCCCAGCCTGGTATCTGGCCCCCAGCCTGGTATCTGGCCCCCAGCCCGCTATCTGATGGTATCCGGCCCCCAGCCTGGTATCTGACCCCCAGCCTGGTATCTGACCCCCCAGCCTGGTATCTGGCCCCCAGCCTGGTATCTGATGGTATCTGGCCCCCAACCTGGTATCTGACCCCCAGCCTGGTATCAGACCCCCCAGCCTGGTATCTGGCCCCCAGCCTGGTATCTGGCCCCCAGCCCGTTATCTGATGGTATCCGGCCCCCAGCCTAGTATCTGGCCCCCCAGCCTGGTATCTGACCCCCCAGCCTGGTATCTGGCCCCCAGCCCGCTATCTGATGGTATCCGGCCCCCAACCTGGTATCTGACCCCCCAGCGTGGTATCAGGCCCCCCAGCCTGGTATCTGACCCCCAGCGTGGTATCTGGTCCCCAGCCTGGTATCTAACCCCCAGCCTGGTCTCTGACCCCCCCAGCCTGGTATCTGACCCCCCAGCCTGGTATCTGACCCCCCAGCCTGGTATTTGGCCCCCAGCGTGGTATCAGGCCCCCCAGCCTGCTATCTGACCCCCAGCGTGGTATCTGGTCCCCAGCCTGGTATCTAACCCCCAGCCTGGTCTCTGACCCCCCCAGCCTGGTATCTGGGCCCCCAGCCTGGTATCTGACCCCCAGCCTGGTATCTGAACCCCAGCCTGGTATCTGGGCCCCAGCCTGTTATCTGGCCCGCCAGCCTGGTATCTGACCCCCCCAGCCTGGTATCTGGGCCCCCAGCCTGGTATCTGACCCCCAGCCTGGTATCTGGCCCCCCAGCGTGGTATCCGGCCCCCAGCATGGTATCCGGCCCCCCAGCCTGGTATCTGGCCCCCAGCCTGGTATCCGGCCCCCCAGCCTGGTATCTGGCCCCCAGCCTGGTATCTGACCCCCAGCCTGGTATCTGGCCCCCCAGTCTGGTATTTGGCCCCCAGCGTGGAATCTGGCCCCCAGCCTGGTATCTGGCCCCCAGCCTGGTATCTGACCCCCAGTCTGGTATTTGGCCCCCAGCGTGGAATCTGGCCCCCAGCCTGGTATCTGGCCCCCAGCCTGGTATCCGGCCCCCCAGCCTGGTATCTGACCCCCAGCCTGGTATCCGGCCCCCAGCCTGGTATCTGACCCCCAGCCTGGTATCTGGCCCCCAGCGTGGTATCTGGCCCCCAGCCTGGTATCCGGCCCCCCAGCCTGGTATCTGGCCCCCAGCCTGGTATCTGACCCCCAGCCTGGTATCTGGCCCCCCAGTCTGGTATTTAGCCCCCAGCGTGGAATCTGGCCCCCAGCCTGGTATCTGGCCCCCAGCCTGGTATCTGACCCCCAGTCTGGTATTTGGCCCCCAGCGTGGAATCTGGCCCCCAGCCTGGTATCTGGCCCCCAGCCTGGTATCTGACCCCCAGCGTGGTATCCGGCCCCCCAGCCTGGTATCTGACCCCCAGCCTGGTATCCGGCCCCCAGCCTGGTATCTGACCCCCAGCCTGGTATCTGGCCCCCAACGTGGTATCCGGCCCCCCAGCCTGGTATCTGACCCCCAGCCTGGTTTCTGACCCCCAGCCTGGTATCTGACCCCCCAGCCTGGTATCTGGCCCCCAGCCTGGTATCTGACCCCCCAGCCTGGTATCTGGCCCCCAGCCTGGTATCTGATGGTATCTGGCCCCCAGCCTGGTATCTGACCCCCAACCTGGTATCTGACCCCCAGCCTGGTATCTGGCCCCCAGCCTGGTATCTGACCCCCAACCTGGTATCTGATGGTATCTGACCCCCAGCCTGGTATCTGATGGTATCTGGCCCCCAGCCTGGTATCTGGCCCCCAGCCTGGTATCTGACCCCCAACCTGGTATCTGACCCCCAGCCTGGTATCTGGCCCCCAGCCTGGTATCTGGCCCCCAGCCCGCTATCTGATGGTATCCGGCCCCCAGCCTGGTATCTGGCCCCCCAGCCTGGTATCTGACCCCCCAGCCTGGTATCTGGCCCCCAGCCCGCTATCTGATGGTATCCGGCCCCCAACCTGGTATCTGACCCCCAGCCTGGTATCTGACCCCCCAGCCTGGTATCTGGCCCCCAGCCCGCTATCTGACGGTATCCGGCCCCCAGCCTGGTATCTGACCCCCCAGCCTGGTATCTGACCCCCAGCCTGGAATCTGGGCCCCCAGCCTGGTATCTGACCCCCAGCCTGGTATCTGACCCCCCCAGCCTGGTATCTGGGCCCCCAGCCTGGTACCTGACCCCCAGCCTGGTATCTGACCCCCCCAGCCTGGTATCTGGGCCCCCAGCGTGGTATCTGACCCCCAGCGTGGTATCTGGCCCCCAGCCTGGTATCTGGCCCCCCAGCGTTGTATCTGACCCCCAGCCTGGTATCTGGCCCCCAGCCTGGTATCTGGCCCCCAGCCTGGTATTTGGCCCCCAGCGTGGTATCAGGCCCCCCAGCCTGGTATCTGACCCCCAGCGTGGTATCTGGTCCCCAGCCTGGTATCTAACCCCCAGCCTGGAATCTGGGCCCCCAGCCTGGTATCTGACCCCCAGCCTGGTATCTGACCCCCAGCGTGGTATCTGGTCCCCAGCCTGGTATCTAGCCCCCAGCCCGCTATCTGATGGCATCCTGCCCCCAGCCTGGTATCTGGGCCCCCAGCATGGTATCTGACCCCCAGCCTTGTATCTGACCCTCAGCCTGGTTTTCTGGCCCCCAGCCTGGTATCTGGCCCCCAGCCCGCTATCTGATGGTATCCGGCCCCCCAGCGTGGTATCCGGCCCCCAGCCTGGTATCTGGCCCCCAGCCTGGTATTTGGCCCCCTGCCCGCTATCTGATGGTATCCGGCCCCCAGCATGGTATCCTGCCCCCCAGCGTGGTATCCGGCCCCCCAGCCTGGTATCTGACCCCCAGCCTGGTATCTGGCCCCCACCCTGGTATCTGACCCCCAGCCCGCTATCTGATGGTATCCGGCCCCCAGCCTGGTATCTGGCCCCCAGCCTGGTATCTGGCCCCCAGCGTGGTATCTGGTCCCCAGCCTGGTATCTGGCCCCCAGCCTGGTATCTAGCCCCCAGCCCGCTATCTGATGGTATCCGGCCCCCCAGCCTGGTATCTGGGCCCCCAGCATGGTATCTGACCCCCAGCCTGGTATCTGACCCCCAGCGTGGTATCTGGTCCCCAGCCTGGTATCTGGCCCCCAGCCTGGTATCTAGCCCCCAGCCTGGTATCTGACCCACCAGCCTGGTATCTGACCCCCCCAGCCTGGTATCTGGGCCCCCAGCCTGGTATCTGACCCCCAGCCTGGTATCTGGCCCCCAGCCCGCTATCTGATGGTATCCGGCCCCCCAGCGTGGTATCTGACCCCCAGCCTGGTATCTGGCCCCCAGCCTGGTATCTGACCCGCCAGCCTGGTATCTGGCCCCCAGCATGGTATCTGACCCCCAGCCTGGTATCTGGCCCCCAGCCTGGTATCTGGCCCCCAGGATGGTATCTGACCCCCAGCCTGGTATCTGGCCCCCCAGCCTGGTATCTGGCCCCCAGGATGGTATCTGACCCCCAGCCTGGTATCTGGCCCCCCAGCCTGGTATCTGGCCCCCAGCCTGGTATCTGACCCGCCAGCCTGGTATCTGGCCCCCAGCATGGTATCTGACCCCCAGCCTGGTATCTGGCCCCCAGCCTGGTATCCGGCCCCCCAGCCTGGTATCTGGCCCCCAGGATGGTATCTGACCCCCAGCCTGGTATCTGGCCCCCCAGCCTGGTATCTGGCCCCCAGGATGGTATCTGACCCCCAGCCTGGTATCTGGCCCCCAGCCTGGTATCCGGCCCCCCAGCCTGGTATCTGGCCCCCAGGATGGTATCTGACCCCCAGCCTGGTATCTGGCCCCCCAGTCTGGTATTTGGCCCCCAGCGTGGAATCTGGCCCCCAGCCTGGTATCTGGCCCCCAGCCTGGTATCTGACCCCCAGTCTGGTATTTGGCCCCCAGCGTGGAATCTGGCCCCCAGCCTGGTATCTGGCCCCCAGCCTCGTATCTGACCCCCAGCGTGGTATCCGGCCCCCCAGCCTGGTATCTGACCCCCAGCCTGGTATCCGGCCCCCAGCCTGGTATCTGACCCCCAGCCTGGTATCTGGCCCCCAACGTGGTATCCGGCCCCCCAGCCTGGTATCTGACCCCCAGCCTGGTTTCTGACCCCCAGCCTGGTATCTGATGGTATCTGGCCCCCAGCCTGGTATCTGGCCCCCAGCCTGGTATCTGATGGTATCTGGCCCCCAGCCTGGTATCTGGCCCCCAGCCTGGTATCTGACCCCCAACCTGGTATCTGACCCCCAGCCTGGTATCTGGCCCCCAGCCTGGTATCTGGCCCCCAGCCAGCTATCTGATGGTATCCGGCCCCCAGCCTGGTATCTGGCCCCCCAGCCTGGTATCTGACCCCCCAGCCTGGTATCTGGCCCCCAGCCCGCTATCTGATGGTATCCGGCCCCCAGCCTGGTATCTGGCCCCCAGCCTGGTATCTGGCCCCCCAGCCTGGTATCTAGCCCCCAGCCCGCTATCTGATGGTATCCGGCCCCCAGCATGGTATCCGGCCCCCCAGCCTGATATCTGACCCCCAGCCTGGTTTTCTGGCCCCCAGCCTGGTATCTGGCCCCCAGCCCGCTATCTGATGGTATCCGGCCCCCCAGCGTGGTATCCGGCCCCCAGCCTGGTATCTGGCCCCCAGCCTGGTATCTGGCCCCCAGCCAGGTATCTTGCCCCCAGCATGGTATCTGGCCCCCAGCCTGGTATCCGGCCCCCAGCATGGTATCTGACCCCCAGCCTGGTATCTGGCCCCCAGCCAGGTATCCGGCCCCCAGCCTGGTATCTGGCCCCCAGCCCGCTATCTGATGGTATCCGGCCCCCCAGCCTGGTATCTGGCCCCCAGCCTGGTATCCGGCCCCCAGCCTGGTATCTGGCCCCCAGCCCGCTATCTGATGGTATCCGGCCCCCCAGCGTGGTATCCGGCCCCCCAGCCTGGTATCTGACCCCCAGCCTGGTATCCGGCCCCCAGCATGGTATCTGACCCCCAGCGTGGTATCTGGCCCCCAGCCAGGTATCTTGCCCCCAGCATGGTATCTGGCCCCCAGCGTGGTATCTGACCCCCAGCCTGTATCTGACCCCCAGCCTGGTATCTGACCCCCCAGCCTGGTATCTGGCCCCCAGCCTGGTATCTGATGGTTTCTGGCCCCCAGCCCGCTATCTGATGGTATCCGGCCCCCAGCCTGGTATCTGGCCCCCCAGCCTGGTATCTGACCCCCCAGCGTGGTATCTGACCCCCCAGCCTGGTATCTGGCCCCCAGCCCGCTATCTGATGGTATCCGGCCCCCAACCTGGTATCTGACCCCCAGCCTGGTATCTGACCCCCCAGCCTGGTATTTGGCCCCCAGCGTGGTATCAGGCCCCCCAGCCTGGTATCTGACCCCCAGCGTGGTATCTGGTCCCCCGCCTGGTATCTAACCCCCAGCCTGGAATCTGGGCTCCCAGCCTGGTATCTGACCCCCAGCCTGGTCTCTGACCCCCCCAGCCTGGTATCTGGGCCCCCAGCCTGGTATCTGACCCCCAGCCTGGTATCTGAACCCCAGCCTGGTATCTGGGCCCCAGCCTGGTATCTGACCCGCCAGCCTGGTATCTGACCCCCCCAGCCTGGTATCTGGGCCCCCAGCCTGGTATCTGACCCCCAGCCTGGTATCTGGCCCCCCAGCGTGGTATCCGGCCCCCAGCATGGTATCTGGGCCCCCAGCCTGGTATCTGACCCCCAGCCTGGTATCTGGCCCCCAGCCTGGTATCTGACCCCCAGCCTGGTATCTGGCCCCCCGGTCTGGTATCCGGCCCCCAGCCTGGTATCTGACCCCCAGCCTGGTATCTGGCCCCCAACGTGGTATCCGGCCCCCCAGCCTGGTATCTGACCCCCAGCCTGGTTTCTGACCCCCCAGCCTGGTATCTGGCCCCCAGCCTGGTATCTGATGGTATCTGGCCCCCAGCCTGGTATCTGGCCCCCAGCCTGGTATCTGACCCCCCAGCCTGGTATCTAACCCCCAGCCAGGTATCTGATGGTATCTGGCCCCCAGCCTGGTATCTGATGGTATCTGGCCCCCAGCCAGGTATCTGGCCCCCAGCCTGGTATCTGATGGTATCTGGCCCCCAGCCTGGTATCTGGCCCCCAGCCTGGTTTCTGACCCCCCAGCCTGGTATCTGACCCCCAACCTGGTATATGACCCCCAGCCTGGTATCTGGCCCCCAGCCTGGTATCTGGCCCCCAGCCAGCTATCTGATGGTATCCGGCCCCCAGCCTGGTATCTGGCCCCCCAGCCTGGTATCTGACCCCCCAGCCTGGTATCTGGCCCCCAGCCCGCTATCTGATGGTATCCGGCCCCCAGCATGGTATCCGGCCCCCCAGCCTGGTATCTGACCCCCAGCCTGGTTTTCTGGCCCCCAGCCTGGTATCTGGCCCCCAGCCCGCTATCTGATGGTATCCGGCCCCCCAGCGTGGTATCCGGCCCCCAGCCTGGTATCTGGCCCCCAGCCTGGTATCTGACCCCCAGCGTGGTATCCGGCCCCCCAGCCTGGTATCTGACCCCCAGCCTGGTATCCGGCCCCCAGCATGGTATCTGACCCCCAGCGTGGTATCTGGCCCCCAGCCAGGTATCTTGCCCCCAGCATGGTATCTGGCCCCCAGCGTGGTATCTGACCCCCAGCCTGTATCTGACCCCCAGCCTGGTATCTGACCCCCCAGCCTGGTATCTGGCCCCCAGCCTGGTATCTGATGGTATCCGGCCCCCAGCCTGGTATCTGGCCCCCCAGCCTGGTATCTGACCCCCCAGCCTGGTATCTGGCCCCCAGCCCGCTATCTGATGGTATCCGGCCCCCAACCTGGTATCTGACCCCCAGCCTGGTATCTGACCCCCCAGCCTGGTATTTGGCCCCCAGCGTGGTATCAGGCCCCCCAGCCTGGTATCTGACCCCCAGCGTGGTATCTGGTCCCCAGCCTGGTATCTAACCCCCAGCCTGGAATCTGGGCTCCCAGCCTGGTATCTGACCCCCAGCCTGGTCTCTGACCCCCCCAGCCTGGTATCTGGGCCCCCAGCCTGGTATCTGACCCCCAGCCTGGTATCTGAACCCCAGCCTGGTATCTGGGCCCCAGCCTGGTATCTGACCCGCCAGCCTGGTATCTGACCCCCCCAGCCTGGTATCTGGGCCCCCAGCCTGGTATCTGACCCCCAGCCTGGTATCTGGCCCCCCAGCGTGGTATCCGGCCCCCAGCATGGTATCCGGCCCCCCAGCCTGGTATCTGGCCCCCAGCCTGGTATCTGGCCCCCAGCATGGTATCAGGCCCCCAACGTGGTATCCGGCCCCCCAGCCTGGTATCTGACCCCCAGCCTGGTTTCTGACCCCCCAACCTGGTATCTGGCCCCCAGCCTGGTATCTGATGGTATCTGGCCCCCAGCCTGGTATCTGGCCCCCAGCCTGGTATCTGACCCCCCAGCCTGGTATCTAACCCCCAGCCAGGTATCTGATGGTATCTGGCCCCCAGCCTGGTATCTGATGGTATCTGGCCCGCAGCCTGGTATCTGGCCCCCAGCCTGGTATCTGATGGTATCTGGCCCCCAGCCTGGTATCTGGCCCCCAGCCTGGTATCTGGCCCCCAGCCTGGTTTCTGACCCCCCAGCCTGGTATCTAACCCCCAGCCAGGTATCTGATGGTATCTGGCCCCCAGCCTGGTATCTGATGGTATCTGGCCCCAAGCCTGGTATCTGGCCCCCAGCCTGGTATCTGATGGTATCTGGCCCCCAACCTGGTATCTGGCCCCCAGCCTGGTATCTGGCCCCCAGCCCGTTATCTGATGGTGTCCGGCCCCCAGCCTGGTATCTGGCCCCCCAGCCTGGTATCTGACCCCCCAGCCTGGTATCTGGCCCCCAGCCCGCTATCTGATGGTATCCGGCCCCCAACCTGGTATCTGACCCCCCAGCCTGGTATCTGGCCGCCAGCCCGCTATCTGATGGTATCTGGCCCCCAGCCTGGTATCTGGCCCCCCAGCCTGGTATCAGGCCCCCAGCCTGGTATCTGGCCCCCAGCCCGCTATCTGATGGTATCCGGCCCCCAGCCTGGTGTCTGGCCCCCAGCCCGCTATCTGATGGTATCCGGCCCCCCAGCGTGGTATCCGGCCCCCCAGCCTGGTATCTGACCCCCAGCCTGGTATCTGGCCCCCAGCCTGGTATCTGACCCGCCAGCCCGGTATCTGGCCCCCAGCATGGTATCTTACCCCCAGCCTGGTATCTGACCCCCAGCGTGGTATCTGGCCCCCAGCCCGCTATCTGATGGTATCCGGCCCCCAGCATGGTATCCTGCCCCCCAGCCTTGTATCTGACCCCCAGCCTGGTATCTGGCCCCCAGCCTGGTATCTGGCCCCCAGCCCGCTATCTGATGGTATCCGGCCCCCAGCCTGGTATCTGGCCCCCAGCCTGGTATCTGGCCCCCAGCCCGCTATCTGATGGTATCCGGCCCCCCAGCCTTGTATCTGACCCCCAGCCTGGTATCTGGCCCCCAGCCTTGTATCTGGCCCCCAGCCCGCTATCTGATGGTATCCGGCCCCCCAGCGTGGTATCCGGCCACCCAGCCTGGTATCTGACCCCCAGCCTGGTATCTGGCCCCCAGCCTGGTATCTGACCCGCCAGCCTGGTATCTGGCCCCCAGCCCGCTATCTGATGGTATCCGGCCCCCAGCCTGGTATCTGGCCCCCAGCCTGGTATCTGGCCCCCAGCCTGGTATCTGATGGTATCCGGCCCCCAGCCTGGTATCTGGCCCCCAGCCTGGTATCTGGCCCCCAGCCCGCTATCTGATGGTATCCGGCCCCCAGCCTGGTATCTGACCCCCAGCCTGGTATCTGACCCCCCAGCCTGGTATCTGGCCCCCAGCCTGGTATCTGATGGTATCTGGCCCCCAACCTGGTATCTGACCCCCAGCCTGGTATCTGACCCCCCAGCCTGGTATCTGGCCCCCAGCCTGGTATCTGGCCCCCAGCCCGTTATCTGATGGTATCCGGCCCCCAGCCTAGTATCTGGCCCCCAGCCTGGTATCTGGCCCCCCAGCCTGGTATCAGGCCCCCAGCCTGGTATCTGGCCCCCAGCCCGCTATCTGATGGTATCCGGCCCCCAGCCTGGTGTCTGGCCCCCAGCCCGCTATCTGATGGTATCCGGCCCCCCAGCGTGGTATCCGGCCCCCCAGCCTGGTATCTGACCCCCAGCCTGGTATCTGGCCCCCAGCCTGGTATCTGACCCGCCAGCCCGGTATCTGGCCCCCAGCATGGTATCTTACCCCCAGCCTGGTATCTGACCCCCAGCGTGGTATCTGGCCCCCAGCCCGCTATCTGATGGTATCCGGCCCCCAGCATGGTATCCTGCCCCCCAGCCTTGTATCTGACCCCCAGCCTGGTATCTGGCCCCCAGCCTGGTATCTGGCCCCCAGCCCGCTATCTGATGGTATCCGGCCCCCAGCCTGGTATCTGGCCCCCAGCCTGGTATCTGGCCCCCAGCCCGCTATCTGATGGTATCCGGCCCCCCAGCCTTGTATCTGACCCCCAGCCTGGTATCTGGCCCCCAGCCTTGTATCTGGCCCCCAGCCCGCTATCTGATGGTATCCGGCCCCCCAGCGTGGTATCCGGCCACCCAGCCTGGTATCTGACCCCCAGCCTGGTATCTGGCCCCCAGCCTGGTATCTGACCCGCCAGCCTGGTATCTGGCCCCCAGCCCGCTATCTGATGGTATCCGGCCCCCAGCCTGGTATCTGGCCCCCAGCCTGGTATCTGGCCCCCAGCCTGGTATCTGATGGTATCCGGCCCCCAGCCTGGTATCTGGCCCCCAGCCTGGTATCTGGCCCCCAGCCCGCTATCTGATGGTATCCGGCCCCCAGCCTGGTATCTGACCCCCAGCCTGGTATCTGACCCCCCAGCCTGGTATCTGGCCCCCAGCCTGGTATCTGATGGTATCTGGCCCCCAACCTGGTATCTGACCCCCAGCCTGGTATCTGACCCCCCAGCCTGGTATCTGGCCCCCAGCCTGGTATCTGGCCCCCAGCCCGTTATCTGATGGTATCCGGCCCCCAGCCTAGTATCTGGCCCCCCAGCCTGGTATCTGACCCCCCAGCCTGGTATCTGGCCCCCAGCCCGCTATCTGATGGTATCCGGCCCCCAACCTGGTATCTGACCCCCCAGCCTGGTATCTGGCCCCCCAGCCTGGTATTTGGCCCCCAGCGTGGTATCAGGCCCCCCAGCCTGGTATCTAACCCCCAGCCTGGTCTCTGACCCCCCCAGCCTGGTATCTGACCCCCCAGCCTGGTATCTGACCCCCCAGCCTGGTATTTGGCCCCCAGCGTGGTATCAGGCCCCCCAGCCTGGTATCTGACCCCCAGCGTGGTATCTGGTCCCCAGCCTGGTATCTAACCCCCAGCCTGGTCTCTGACCCCCCCAGCCTGGTATCTGGGCCCCCAGCCTGGTATCTGACCCCCAGCCTGGTATCTGAACCCCAGCCTGGTATCTGGGCCCCAGCCTGGTATCTGACCCCCCCAGCCTGGTATCTGGGCCCCCAGCCTGGTATCTGACCCCCAGCCTGGTATCTGGCCCCCCAGCGTGGTATCCGGCCCCCAGCATGGTATCCGGCCCCCCAGCCTGGTATCTGGCCCCCAGCCTGGTATCCGGCCCCCCAGCCTGGTATCTGGCCCCCAGCCTGGTATCTGACCCCCAGCCTGGTATCTGGCCCCCCAGTCTGGTATTTGGCCCCCAGCGTGGAATCTGGCCCCCAGCCTGGTATCTGGCCCCCAGCCTGGTATCTGACCCCCAGTCTGGTATTTGGCCCCCAGCGTGGAATCTGGCCCCCAGCCTGGTATCTGGCCCCCAGCCTGGTATCTGACCCCCAGCGTGGTATCTGGCCCCCAGCGTGGTATCCGGCCCCCCAGCCTGGTATCTGACCCCCAGCCTGGTATCCGGCCCCCAGCCTGGTATCTGACCCCCAGCCTGGTATCTGGCCCCCAGCATGGTATCTGGCCCCCAGCCTGGTATCCGGCCCCCCAGCCTGGTATCTGGCCCCCAGCCTGGTATCTGACCCCCAGCCTGGTATCTGGCCCCCCAGTCTGGTATTTAGCCCCCAGCGTGGAATCTGGCCCCCAGCCTGGTATCTGGCCCCCAGCCTGGTATCTGACCCCAAGTCTGGTATTTGGCCCCCAGCGTGGAATCTGGCCCCCAGCCTGGTATCTGGCCCCCAGCCTGGTATCTGACCCCCAGCGTGGTATCCGGCCCCCCAGCCTGGTATCTGACCCCCAGCCTGGTATCCGGCCCCCAGCCTGGTATCTGACCCCCAGCCTGGTATCTGGCCCCCAACGTGGTATCCGGCCCCCCAGCCTGGTATCTGACCCCCAGCCTGGTTTCTGACCCCCAGCCTGGTATCTGGCCCCCAGCCTGGTATCTGATGGTATCTGGCCCCCAGCCTGGTATCTGACCCCCAACCTGGTATCTGACCCCCAGCCTGGTATCTGGCCCCCAGCCTGGTATCTGACCCCCAACCTGGTATCTGACCCCCAGCCTGGTATCTGATGGTATCTGGCCCCCAGCCTGGTATCTGGCCCCCAGCCCGCTATCTGATGGTATCCGGCCCCCAGCCTGGTATCTGGCCCCCCAGCCTGGTATCTGACCCCCCAGCCTGGTATCTGGCCCCCAGCCCGCTATCTGATGGTATCCGGCCCCCAGCCTGGTATCTGACCCCCAGCCTGGTATCTGACCCCCCAGCCTGGTATCTGGCCCCCAGCCCGCTATCTGATGGTATCCGGCCCCCAGCCTGGTATCTGGCCCCCAGCCTGGTATCTGGCCCCCCAGCCTGGTATATTATGGTATCCGGCCCCCAGCATGGTATCCGGCCCCCCAGCCTGGTATCTGGCCCCCAGCCTGGTTTTCTGGACCCCAGCCCGCTATCTTATGGTATCCGGCCCCCAGCATGGTATCCGGCCCCCCAGCCTGGTATCTGACCCCCAGCCTGGTTTTCTGGACCCCAGCCTGGTATCTGGCCCCCAGCCTGGTATCTGATGGTATCCGGCCCCCCAGCGTGGTATCCGGCCCCCAGCCTGGTATCTGACCCGCCAGCCTGGTATCTGGGCCCCCAGCCTGGTATCTGACCCCCAGCGTGGTATCTGGTCCCCAGCCTGGTATCTGACCCCCAGCGTGGTATCTGGTCCCCAGCCTGGTATCTGACCCCCAGCCTGGTATCTGACCCCCCAGCCTGGTATCTGACCCCCAGCCTGGAATCTGGGCCCCCAGCCTGGTATCTGACCCCCAGCCTGGTATCTGACCCCCCCAGCCTGGTATCTGGGCCCCCAGCGTGGTATCTGACCCCCAGCGTGGTATCTGGCCCCCAGCCTGGTATCTGGCCCCCCAGCGTGGTATCTGACCCCCAGCCTGGTATCTGGCCCCCAGCCCGCTATCTGATGGTATCCGGCCCCCAGCCTGGTATCTGGCCCCCCAGCCTGGTATCTGACCCCCCAGCCTGGTATCTGGCCCCCAGCCCGCTATCTGATGGTATCCGGCCCCCAACCTGGTATCTGACCCCCCAGCCTGGTATCTGGCCCCCCAGCCTGGTATCTGACCCCCCAGCCTGGTATCTGGCCCCCAGCCCGCTATCTGATGGTATCCGGCCCCCAGCCTGGTATCTGGCCCCCAGCCTGGTATCTGGCCCCCCAGCCTGGTATCTGATGGTATCCGGCCCCCAGCCTGGTATCTGGCCCCCCAGCCCGCTATCTGATGGTATCCGGCCCCCAGCATGGTATCTGACCCGCCAGCCTGGTATCTGGTCCCCAGCCTGGTATCTGACCCCCAGCGTGGTATCTGGTCCCCAGCCTGGTATCTGACCCCCAGCGTGGTATCTGGTCCCCAGCCTGGTATCTGACCCCCAGCCTGGTATCTGACCCCCCAGCCTGGTATCTGACCCCCAGCCTGGAATCTGGGCCCCCAGCCTGGTATCTGACCCCCAGCCTGGTATCTGACCCCCCCAGCCTGGTATCTGGGCCCCCAGCGTGGTATCTGACCCCCAGCGTGGTATCTGGCCCCCAGCCTGGTATCTGGCCCCCCAGCGTGGTATCTGACCCCCAGCCTGGTATCTGGCCCCCAGCCCGCTATCTGATGGTATCCGGCCCCCAGCCTGGTATCTGGCCCCCCAGCCTGGTATCTGACCCCCCAGCCTGGTATCTGGCCCCCAGCCCGCTATCTGATGGTATCCGGCCCCCAACCTGGTATCTGACCCCCCAGCCTGGTATCTGGCCCCCCAGCCTGGTATCTGACCCCCCTGCCTGGTATCTGGCCCCCAGCCCGCTATCTGATGGTATCCGGCCCCCAGCCTGGTATCTGGCCCCCAGCCTGGTATCTGGCCCCCCAGCCTGGTATCTAGCCCCCAGCCCGCTATCTGATGGTATCCGGCCCCCAGCATGGTATCTGACCCGCCAGCCTGGTATCTGGTCCCCAGCCTGGTATCTGGCCCCCAGCCTGGTATCTGACCCCCCAGCCTGGTATCTGACCCCCAGCCTGGAATCTGGGCCCCCAGCCTGGTATCTGACCCCCAGCCTGGTATCTGACCCCCCCAGCCTGGTATCTGGGCCCCCAGCCTGGTACCTGACCCCCAGCCTGGTATCTGACCCCCCCAGCCTGGTATCTGGGCCCCCAGCGTGGTATCTGACCCCCAGCGTGGTATCTGGCCCCCAGCCTGGTATCTGGCCCCCCAGCGTGGTATCTGACCCCCAGCCTGGTATCTGGCCCCCAGCCCGCTATCTGATGGTATCCGGCCCCCAGCCTGGTATCTGGCCCCCCAGCCTGGTATCTGACCCCCCAGCCTGGTATCTGGCCCCCAGCCCGCTATCTGATGGTATCCGGCCCCCAGCCTGGTATCTGGCCCCCCAGCCTGGTATCTGACCCCCCAGCCTGGTATCTGGCCCCCAGCCCGCTATCTGATGGTATCCGGCCCCCAACCTGGTATCTGACCCCCCAGCCTGGTATCTGGCCCCCCAGCCTGGTATCTGACCCCCCAGCCTGGTATCTGGCCCCCAGCCCGCTATCTGATGGTATCCGGCCCCCAGCCTGGTATCTGGCCCCCAGCCTGGTATCTGGCCCCCCAGCCTGGTATCTAGCCCCCAGCCCGCTATCTGATGGTATCCGGCCCCCAGCATGGTATCCGGCCCCCCAGCCTGGTATCTGACCCCCAGCCTGGTTTTCTGGACCCCAGCCTGGGATCTGGCCCCCAGCCCGCTATCTGATGGTATCCGGCCCCCCAGCGTGGTATCCGGCCCCCAGCCTGGTATCTGACCCGCCAGCCTGGTATCTGGGCCCCCAGCCTGGTATCTGACCCCCAGCGTGGTATCTGGTCCCCAGCCTGGTATCTGACCCCCAGCCTGGTATCTGACCCCCCAGCCTGGTATCTGACCCCCAGCCTGGAATCTGGGCCCCCAGCCTGGTATCTGACCCCCAGCCTGGTATCTGACCCCCCCAGCCTGGTATCTGGGCCCCCAGCCTGGTACCTGACCCCCAGCCTGGTATCTGACCCCCCCAGCCTGGTATCTGGGCCCCCAGCGTGGTATCTGACCCCCAGCGTGGTATCTGGCCCCCAGCCTGGTATCTGGCCCCCAGCCTGGTATCTGGCCCCCCAGCGTTGTATCTGACCCCCAGCCTGGTATCTGGCCCCCAGCCTGGTATCTGGCCCCCAGCCTGGTATTTGGCCCCCAGCGTGGTATCAGGCCCCCCAGCCTGGTATCTGACCCCCAGCGTGGTATCTAACCCCCAGCCTGGTATCTGGCCCCCAGCCTGGTATCTGGCCCCCAGCCTGGTATTTGGCCCCCAGCGTGGTATCAGGCCCCCCAGCCTGGTATCTGACCCCCAGCCTGGTATCTGGCCCCCAGCCTGGTATCTAACCCCCAGCCTGGTATATGACCCCCAGCCTGGTATCTGGCCCCCAGCCTGGTATTTGGCCCCCAGCCTGGTATCCGGCCCCCCAGCCCGCTATCTGATGGTATCCGGCCCCCAGCATGGTATCCGGCCCCCCAGCCTGGTATCTGACCCCCAGCCTGGTTTTCTGGACCCCAGCCTGGTATCTGGTCCCCAGCCTGGTATCTGACCCCCAGCCTGGTATCTGACCCCCCAGCCTGGTATCTGACCCCCAGCCTGGAATCTGGGCCCCCAGCCTGGTATCTGACCCCCAGCCTGGTATCTGGGCCCCCCAGCCTGGTATCTGGGCCCCCAGCCTGGTACCTGACCCCCAGCCTGGTATCTGACCCCCCCAGCCTGGTATCTGGGCCCCCAGCGTGGTATCTGACCCCCAGCGTGGTATCTGGCCCCCAGCCTGGTATCTGGCCCCCAGCCTGGTATCTGGCCCCCAGCCTGGTATCTGACCCCCAGCCTGGTATCCGGCCCCCAGCCTGGTATCCGGCCCCCAGCATGGTATCTTGCCCCCAGCGTGGTATCTGACCCCCAGCCTGTATCTGACCCCCAGCCTGGTATCTGACCCCCCAGCCTGGTATCTGGCCCCCCAGCGTGGTATCTGACCCCCCAGCCTGGTATCTGGCCCCCAGCCCGCTATCTGATGGTATCCGGCCCCCAACCTGGTATCTGACCCCCAGCCTGGTATCTGACCCCCCAGCCTGGTATCTGGCCCCCAGCCTGGTATTTGGCCCCCAGCGTGGTATCAGGCCCCCCAGCCTGGTATCTGACCCCCAGCCTGGAATCTGGCCCCCAGCCTGGTATCTGACCCCCAGCCTGGTATCTGACCCCCAGCCTGGTATCTGACCCCCCCAGCCTGGTATCTGGGCCCCCAGCCTGGAATCTGGGCCCCCAGCCTGGTATCTGAACCCCCAGCCTGGAATCTGGGCCCCCAGCCTGGTATCTGACCCCCAGCCTGGTATCTGACCCCCCCAGCCTGGAATCTGGGCCCCAGCCTGGTATATGACCCGCCAGCCTGGTATCTGACCCCCCAGCCTGGTATCTGACCCCCCCAGCCTGGTATCTGGCCCCCAGCCTGGTATCTGACCCCCAGCCTGGTATCTGGCCCCCCAGCATGGTATCCGGCCCCCAGCCTGGTATCTGGCCCCCAGCCTGGTATCTGGCCCCCAGCCTGGTATCCGGCCCCCCAGCCTGGTATCTGGCCCCCAGCCTGGTATCTGACCCCCAGCCTGGTATCTGGCCCCCAGCCTGGTATCCGGCCCCCCAGCCTGGTATCTGGCCCCCAGCCTGGTATCTGGCCCCCAGCCTGGTATCCGGCCCCCCAGCCTGGTATCTGGCCCCCAGCCTGGTATCTTGCCCCCAGCCTGGTATCCGGCCCCCCAGTCTGGTAATTGGCCCCCAGCGTGGAATCTGGCCCCCAGCCTTGTATCTGGCCCCCAGCCTGGTATCTGACCCCCAGTCTGGTATTTGGCCCCCAGCGTGGAATCTGGCCCCCAGCCTGGTATCTGGCCCCCAGCCTGGTATCTGACCCCCAGCGTGGTATCTGGCCCCCAGCGTGGTATCCGGCCCCCCAGCCTGGTATCTGACCCCCAGCCTGGTATCTGACCCCCAGCGTGGTATCTGGCCCCCAGCGTGGTATCCGGCCCCCAGCCTGGTATCTGACCCCCAGCGTGGTATCTGGCCCCCAGCCTGGTATCTGACCCCCAGCATGGTATCTGGCCCCCAGCGTGGTATCCGGCCCCCCAGCCTGGTATCTGACCCCCAGCCTGGTATCTGGCCCCCAGCCTGGTATCTGACCCCCAACCTGGTATCTGACCCCCAGCCTGGTATCTGGCCCCCAGCCTGGTATCTGGCCCCCCCAGCCTGGTATCTGGGCCCCCAGCCTGGAATCTGGGCCCCCAGCCTGGTATCTGACCCCCAGCCTGGTATCTGACCCCCCCAGCCTGGTATCTGGGCCCCCAGCCTGGTATCTGACCCCCAGCCTGGTATCTGACCCCCCCAGCCTGGTATCTGGCCCCCAGCGTGGTATCTGACCCCCAGCGTGGTATCTGGCCCCCAGCCTGGTATCTGGCCCCCAGCCTGGTATCTGACCCCCAGCCTGGTATCTGACCCCCAGCGTGGTATCTGGCCCCCAGCCTGGTATCTGGCCCCCAGCCTGGTATCTGACCCCCAGCCTGGTATCCGGCCCCCAGCCTGGTATCTGACCCCCAGCGTGGTATCTTACCCCCAGCCTGGTATCTGGCCCCCAGCGTGGTATCTTACCCCCAGCCTGGTATCTGACCCCCCCAGCCTGGTATCCGGCCCCCAGCCTGGTATCTTGCCCCCAGCGTGGTATCTTACCCCCAGCCTGTATCTGACCCCCAGCCTGGTATCTGGCCCCCAGCCTGGTATCTGGCCCCCAGCCCGCTATCTGATGGTATCCGGCCCCCAGCCTGGTATCTGACCCCCCAGCGTGGTATCTGACCCCCCAGCCTGGTATCTGGCCCCCAGCCCGCTATCTGATGGTATCCGGCCCCCCAGCGTGGTATCTGACCCCCAGCCTGGTATCTGGCCCCCAGCCTGGTATCTGGGCCCCCAGCCTGGTATCTGACCCCCCAGCCTGGTATCTGGGCCCCCAACCTGGTATCTGACCCCCCCAGCCTGGTATCTGGCCCCCCAGCCTGGTATCTGACCCCCCAGCCTGGTATCTGGCCCCCAGCGTGGTATCCGGCCCCCCAGCCTGGTATCTGGGCCCCCAGCCTGGTATCTGACCCCCCCAGCCTGGTATCTGGGCCCCCAGCCTGGTATCTGACCCCCCCAGCCTGGTATCTGGGCCCCCAGCCTGGTATCTTACCCCCAGCCTGGTATCTGGCCCCCCAGCCTGGTATCTGGCCCCCAGCGTGGTATCCGGCCCCCCAGCCTGGTATCTGACCCCCCAGCCTGGTATCTGGCCCCCAGCGTGGTATCCGGCCCCCCAGCCTGGTATCTGGCCCCCAGCCTGGTATCCGGCCCCCCAGCCTGGTATCTGGCCCCCAGCCCGGTATCTGACCCCAAGCCTGGTATCTGGCCCCCCAGTCTGGTATTTGGCCCCCAGCGTGGTATCTGGCCCCCAGCCTGGTATCTGGCCCCCAGCCTGGTATCTGATGGTATCTGGCCCCCAGCCTGGTATCTGGCCCCCAGCCCGTTATCTGATGGTATCCGGCCCCCAGCCTGGTATCTGGCCCCCCAGCCTGGTATCTGACCCCCCAGCCTGGTATCTGGGCCCCCAACCTGGTATCTGACCCCCCCAGCCTGGTATCTGGCCCCCCAGCCTGGTATCTGACCCCCCAGCCTGGTATCTGGCCCCCAGCGTGGTATCCGGCCCCCCAGCCTGGTATCTGGGCCCCCAGCCTGGTATCTGACCCCCCCAGCCTGGTATCTGGGCCCCCAGCCTGGTATCTGACCCCCCCAGCCTGGTATCTGGGCCCCCAGCCTGGTATCTTACCCCCAGCCTGGTATCTGGCCCCCCAGCCTGGTATCTGGGCCCCCAGCGTGGTATCTGGCCCCCAGCGTGGTATCTGGCCCCCAGCTTGGTATCTGGCCCCCAGCCTGGTATCTGGCCCCCAGCGTGGTATCTGGCCCCCAGCTTGGTATCTGGCCCCCAGCCTGGTATCTGGCCCCCAGCGTGGTATCTGGCCCCCAGCCCTATATCTGGCCCCCAGCCCGGTATGTGGCCCCCCAGCGTGGTATCCGGCCCCCCAGCCTGTTATCTGGCCCCCAGCCTGGTATCTGACCCCCAGCCTGGTATCTGATGGTATCTGGCCCCCAGCCTGGTATCTGGCCCCCAGCCCGCTATCTGATGGTATCCGGCCCCCAGCCTGGTATCTGGCCCCCCAGCCTGGTATCTGACCCCCCAGCGTGGTATCTGACCCCCCAGCCTGGTATCTGGCCCCCAGCCCGCTATCTGATGGTATCCGGCCCCCAGCCTGGTATTTGGCCCCCAGCGTGGTATCTGACCCCCAGCCTGGTATCTGACCCCCCCAGCCTGGAATCTGGGCCCCCAGCCTGGTATCTAACCCCCAGCCTGGAATCTGGGCCCCCAGCCTGGTATCTGACCCCCAGCCTGGTATCTGACCCCCCCAGCCTGGAATCTGGGCCCCCAGCCTGGTATTTAACCCCCAGCCTGGAATCTGGGCCCCCAGCCTGGTATCTGACCCCCAGCCTGGTATCTGACCCCCAGCCTGGTATCTAACCCCCAGCCTGGTATCTGACCCCCCCAGCCTGGTATCTGGGCCCCCAGCCTGGTATCTGACCCCCCCAGCCTGGTATCTGGGCCCCCAGCCTGGTATCTGACCCCCAGCCTAGTATCTGGCCCCCCAGCGTGGTATCTGAACCGCCAGCCTGGTATCTGGGCCCCCAGCCTGGTATCTGAACCGCCAGCCTGGTATCTGGGCCCCAGCCTGGTATCTGGGCCCCCAGCCTGGTATCTGGGCCCCCAGCCTGGTATCTGACCCCCCCAGCCTGGTATCCGGCCCCCCAGCGTGGTATCTGGGCCCCAGCCTGGTATCTGGGCCCCCAGCCTGGTATCTGAACCGCCAGCCTGGTATCTGGGCCCCAGCCTGGTATCTGACCCCCAGCCTGGTATCTGACCCCCAGCCTGGTATCTGAACCGCCAGCCTGGTATCTGGGCCCCCAGCCTGGTATCTGACCCCCCCAGCCTGGTATCCGGCCCCCCAGCGTGGTATCTGACCCCCAGCCTGGTATCTGACCCCCCCAGCCTGGTATCTGGGCCCCCAGCCTGGTATCTGACCCCCAGCCTGGTATCTGACCCCCCCAGCCTGGTATCTGGGCCCCCAGCCTGGTATCTGACCCCCAGCCTGGTATCTGGCCCCCCAGCGTAGTATCTGGGCCCCAGCCTGGTATCTGACCCCCAGCCTGGTATCTGACCCCCCAGCCTGGTATCTGACCCCCCAGCCTGGTATCTGGCCCCCAGCCTGGTATCTGGCCCCCAGCGTGGTATCCGGCCCCCCAGCCTGGTATCTGGCCCCCAGCCTGGTATCCGGCCCCCCAGCCTGGTATCTGGCCCCCAGCCTGGTATCCGGCCCCCCAGCCTGGTATCTGGCCCCCCAGTCTGGTATTTGGCCCCCAGCCTGGTATCTGGCCCCCAGCCTGGTATCTGACCCCCAGCCTGGTATCTGGCCCCCAGCCTGGTATCTGGCCCCCCGGCGTGGTATCTGGCCCCCCGGCGTGGTATCTGGCCCCCGGCCCGGGTCCAGCCTGGTATCTTGTTCCTGGCAGGTGGGTGGCGCGTGTCGATGCGACGTAAGGTGTGGCGGTGACGGTGAGGTAACCAACATGGCGGATCGTTGTTCCTTTTGGGGTTTAAAGTGGAACGACATGATTTCTGACTAGTTTCTGATAAACTGATTGTGTTTGTTGGAAGCAGGTCAGAAACACTGCGGCTTTCCCTCCAACCAGGAGGACTTTTGAACAAACATTTGTTTATTTTAAGGTTAAAAGTGTTAAAATGCAGCAGAGCTTTGGAAACCTGGAGAAATAATTGGTCCCTGAAGGCAACAGCAGAAATAAAAAGTAAAAACCAGAATGTAGAGAGCTGTGATGTAGACTGACGAAGAGGAGGATGAAGGGGAGGAGGAGGAGGGATGAAGAGGGGGCAGTGCGGATTCTTTCCCGTCATTCCCTGCAGGAGCCCCCTCCCTCCCCTCCACCTCCGGTCTTGTCGGTGTCTCCGGTCTGCGGACTCCTCATCTCCGGCTGAAGTTCTGGACGTGGGTCTGATCCTCTGAGCAGGTAGGCAGGTCCGGTTCGGTTTCTACTGGCGTCTGATGTGCTTCTATTGTTGCTGTGATTGCAGCCGCGCCGCGAACTTCGCTCCATGTCGGAGAGTTTCGGCTCAGTCCGTCCGATCCGGCTCTGGATGGAGGCAGAAAGTCCCCGGAGCCTCCAGGCCCCGCGCGGCCGCTCCGAGACGCTTTGTGGGGCCGAGCGACGCCGCCTCTCTGCCCGCCTGGCCGCGGCTCAGCCCCCGCCCTGCGGCTCCTCAGCAGCCATTAGTCGGCAGCAGGATGGAGGATAATAACGGTGCGCCATGCAGGGACGCAGAACAGGCGTGGCCGCGGAGGAGGAGGAGGAGGTGAAGGAGGAGGAGGTGAAGGGTGTGTTAATGTGTGTGTTCAGGACAATAAACCGAGCTGGAGCCGCACATCTGCGGTGTGTTTCAGCGGCAGATCGGGTGGCTGGTGTCCGGCCTGCAGCCTCCGTTCCCGGCGCCGGGAGCCTCCCTTAGCGCGACCACAAGCTCCGGGTTCTCCGGTTCTGGTCGATCCAACCCGTTTGTTTATGTTGCTGTGGGGTTCCGGTTCTGGTTCTGGTGGTTCAGCTTGGGCCAAAAAAAAGAATATTTGTGAAAAAACAAACAAACAAAAAAACTCAAGGAAGTTTCTGGATCCTCAACGGATCCGAACAGAACCAGTTTACCAGACTTCAGATGGTTTCAGAACCCTGTCCAGTTCTGTTTGGTCAAGTAGAACTTTCCAGAACTTCCTGAAGGTTCTTCCTTTAAAGATCTGGATCCTTTCAGGAATGCTCGTCCTGTTTATTTAGATTAGAAACAGTTTGGAATGAAAGTTTCTAGGAATGTTGTGGGAACTTTGTAGGAATGCTGTGGGAACTTTGTAGGAATGTTATGGGAACATTGTGGGAACTTTGTAGGAATGTTATGGGAACTTTGTAGGAATGCTGTGGGAACTTTGTAGGAATGCTGTGGGAACTTTGTAGGAATGTTATGGGAACATTGTGGGAACTTTGTAGGAATGTTGTGGGAACTTTGTAGGAATGCTGTGGGAACTTTGTAGGAATGCTGTGGGAACTTTGTGGGAACATTGTAGGAATGTTGTGGGAACTTTGTAGGAATGTTATGGGAACATTGTGGGAACTTTGTAGGAATGTTATGGGAACATTGTGGGAACTTTGTAGGAATGTTGTGGGAACTTTGTAGGAATGTTATGGGAACTTTGTAGGAATGTTATGGGAACATTGTGGGAACTTTGTAGGAATGTTATGGGAACTTTGTAGGAATGTTGTGGGAACTTTGTAGGAATGTTATGGGAACTTTGTAGGAATGTTGTGGGAACTTTGTAGGAATGTTATGGGAACTTTGTAGGAATGTTGTGGGAACTTTGTAGGAATGTTATGGGAACATTGTAGGAATGTTATGGGAACTTTGTAGGAATGTTGTGGGAACTTTGTAGGAATGCTGTGGGAACTTTGTGGGAACTTTGTAGGAATGTTGTGGGAACTTTGTGGGAACTTTGTAGGAATGCTGTGGGAACTTTGTGGGAACTTTGTAGGAATGTTGTGGGAACTTTGTAGGAATGTTATGGGAACATTGTGGGAACTTTGTAGGAATCTTATGGGAACTTTGTAGGAATGTGGGAACTTTGTGGGAACTTTGTA